>NW_027522524.1:85625-197179 GCF_052094955.1 Ictidomys tridecemlineatus | reverse complement strand
GGTTAGAGACTGGGGTGCACAATAACTGTTGTAGAGAACAGAGGTTGGAGATTGGGGTGCAGAAGGACCATTGCAGAAAGCAGAGTTTGGAGACTGGGTTTCAAAAGGATCTTAAAGAGAGCAGAGGTTGAAGTCTGAGGTGCAGAAGAAAAGTTACAGACCATGGGGGCTGGAGACTCTGGTTCAGAAATACTGATACAGAAAGCAGAGTTTGGAGACTGGGGTGCAGAAGGACCGTTACAGAGAGCAGAGGTTGGAGACTACAGTACAGAAGGACTGTTGCAGAGAACAGATTTTGGAGACTGGGGTGCAGAAGGAGTGTTGCAGAGAGCAAGGTTGAAGACTGGGGTGCAGAAGGACTGTTGCAGAGAGAAGAGGTTGCAGAGTGAGGTGCAGAAAGACTGTAACACAGAGCAGAGTTTGGAGAATGTAATGCAGAACGACTGATAGAGAAAGGAGAGGTTGGAGACTGGGGTGAAGAACAAACCTTACAGAGAACAGAGGTTAAAGACGTAGTACAGAACTATTTTGGAGAACTCAGTTTGGAGACTGGGGTGCAGAAGGACCGTTGCACTGAGCAGAGGTTTGATATTTGGATGCAGAAGGCCTGTTAAAGTGAGAAAACGTTGGATACTGGTGGGCATAAGGCCTGTTACAGGGAGCAGAGTTTGGAGACTGGGTAGTAGAAGGATCTTACAGAGAGCAGAGGTTGGAGACTGACGTGCAGAAGGAGTGTTACAAAGAACAGAGTTTGGAGACTGTGGTGCAGAATGATCATTGCAGAGAGCAGAGTATTCAGACTGAGGTGCAGAAGGAATATTGCAGACAGATGATGTTGGAGACTGGGGTGCAGAAAGACTATTGCAGTGAGAAGAGGTTGGAGACTTGGGTGCAGAAGGATTGTTCCAGAGAGCAGAGGTTGTAGACTGGGGTTCAGAATGCCTGTTACTGACAGCAGAATTTGGAGAAGGGGTGCAGTAGGACTGTTAAAGAGAGCAGAGTTTGGAGATTGGGTTGCAGAAGAATCTTCCAGACAGAAGAGTTTGGATACTGAGGTGCAGAAGGACTGTTACAGAGAGTAGAGGTTGGGACTGAGGTCCAGATAGACCAATGCAGAGAGCAGAGTTTGAAGACTGAGGTACAGAAGGACTGTTGAAGAGCAGAGGTTAAAGACTTGGGTGTAGAAGGACTGTTTCATAGAGCATAGGTTGTAGTTTGGGGTGCAGAATGACTGCTGCAGAGAGAAGAATTTGAAGACTGACGTTCATAAGGACTGTTACAGAGAGCTGAGTTTGGAGACTTGAGTGCAGAAAGACTGATACAGAAAGCAGAGGTTAGAGTCTGGGGTGCAAGAGGACAGTTACAGAGAGCAGAGGTTGGAGATTACAGTACAGAGAGACTTTTACACAGAGAAAAGTTTGGAAAGTGGGGTGCAGAAGGACAGTTAAAGAGAGCACAGTTTTGAGACTGGGTTGAAGAAGAAATGTTGCAGAGAGGAGAGGTTGGCGACTGGGGTGCAGAAGGACTTCTGCAGAGAGCAGAGGTTGGAGACTGAGGTGCAGAAGGACAGTTGCAGAGAGCAGAGTTTGGAGAATGTGGAACAGAAGGACTGTTACAGAGAGTAGAGGTTTGAAACTGGGGTGCAGAATAACTGTTGCAGAGAGAAGTTGTTGAAGACTGAGGTGTAGAAAAACTGTTACAGAGAGCAGTGTTTAGAGACAGGGGTGCAGAAGGACTGATTCTGAGAGCACAATTTGAAGACTGGGGACCAGAACGATCTTACAGAGAGGAAATTTTGGAGACTTGGGTGTAGAAGGATTGTTGCAGAATGTAGATTATGGAGACTGGTGTATAGAAGGACTGTTATAGAGAGCAGAGTTTGAAGACTGGGGTGCAGAAAGACTGTTGAAGAGAGCAGTTGTTGAAGACTGAGGTGCAGAAGGACTGTTACAGAGAGCAGAGTTTGAAGACTGAGGTGCAGAAGGATCATTGTAGAGCACAGAATTTTGAGACTGAGGTGCAGAAGGACTGTTGCAGAAAGCAGTTGTTTGAGACTTGGGTGCAGAAAAACTGTTGCAGAGAACAGAGTTTGGAGACTGGGGTGTAAAAGGATCGTTTCAGAGCACAGAATTTTCAGACTGAGGTGCAGAAGGACTGTTGAAGAGAGCAGAGTTTGGAGACTGAGGTGCAGAAACACTGTTACAGAAAGCAGAGTTTGGAGACTGGGGTGTACAAGGATCGTTGCAGAGAGCAGAGTTGTCAGACTGAGGTGCAGAAAGACTGTTGCAGGGAGCAGATGTTGTAGACTGGGGATCAGAAGTACTTTGACAGAGAGCAGAGGTTTGAAACTGGGGTTCAAACGATTGTTGTAGAGAGCAGAGATTTGAGACTGGGGTGCAGAGGGATTGTTATAGAGAGCAGAGGTTGAAGAATGTGGTGCAGAAGGACCATTGCAGAGATCAGAGTTTGGTAACTGAGGTGAAGGAGGATTGTTAAAAGGAACAGAAGTTAAAGACTGGGGTGCAGAAGGACTTTCGCAGAAAGCAGAGTTCAGAGACTGGGGTTTAGAAGGACTGTTGCAGAGAGCAGATGTTGGAGACTGGGGTGCAGAGGGACTGTTACATAGAGCAGAGTTTGGAGACAGTTTTACAGAAGTATCTTACAGAGAGCAGAGGTTCGAGACTGAGGTGCAAAAGGACTATTACAGAGAGCAGAGTTTGGAGACTGGGGTGCAGAAGGATCATTGCAGAGAACAGCGTTTTCAGACTGAGGTGCAGAAGAACTGTTGCAGAGAGAAGAGGTTGGAGATAGAAGTGCAGAAGGACTGTTGCATAGAGCAGATGTTGGATACTGGGGTACAGAGGGATCATTGCAGAGAGCAGAGTTTTGAGACTGGGGTGCAGAAGGACTGTTGAATAGAGCAGACGTTAGAAACTGGTGTGCAGAAAGAAAGTTGCAGACAGCAGAGGTTTGAGATTGGGGTGCAGAAGGACTGTTACAGAGAGCAGAGTTTTGAGACTGAGGTGCAGAAGGATCCTTGCAAGGAGCAGAGGTTGGAGACTGGGGTGCAGAAGAACTCCTACAGAGAGCAGAGTTTATAGACAAAGTTGCACAAGGATCTTACAGAGAGCAGAGTTGTAGACCAATGTGCTTCAGGACTATTAAAAAGAACAGAGGTTGGAGACTGGGGTGCAGAAGGATCGTTGTCGAGAACAGAGTTTTCAGACTGAGGTGCAGAAGGTCTTTTGCAGAGAGCACATCTAGGAGACTAGGGTGCTGAAATACTGTTGCAAAGAGCAGAGTTTTGGGACTGGGGTGCAGAAGGATACTTATATAGAACAGAGGTTGGAGACTGTGGTGCAGTAGGCCTATTATGGAAAGCAGAGTTTGGAGAAGGTGTTCAGAAGTACATTTACAGAGAGTAGTTTTTGGAGACTGGTGTAGAAGGACCGTTGCAGAGAGCAGAGGTTGAAGACTGAGGTGCAGAAGAATTGGTACAGAGAGTAGAGTTTGGAGACTGGGTTGCAGAGGGACTGTTGCAGAGAGCAGAGGCTGGACACTGGGGTGTAGAAGGACTGTTGCGGAGAGCACAGGTTGGAGATTGAGTTGCAGAAGGACTGTTGCAGAGAGAAGAGTTTGGAGACTGCGTTACAGTAGGACTGTTAAATAGGGAGATGTTGGAGATTTGGTACAGAAGGACTGTTGCAGAGAGCAGATGTTGGAGACTGGGGAGCAGAAGAACTGTTGCAGAGAGCAAAGTTTTTAGACTGAGGTGCAGAAGCACTGTTACAGAGAGCAGAGTTTGGAGAATGGGGTGCAAAAGGCCTTTTACAGAGAGCAGAGTTTGGATACTGGGGTGCAGAAAAACTAATACAGAAAGCAGGGTTTGGAGACAGGGTTTCAGAAGGATATTACGTAGAGCAGAGTTTGGAGACTGAGGTACAATCGGACTGTTACAGAGAGCAGAGGTTGGAGACTGCGGTGCAGAAGGACCGTTACAGAGAACAGATTTTAGAGACTGAACTACAGGAGGACTGATACAAAGAGAAGAGTTTGGAGACTGGGGTGGAGAAGGACTTTTGCAGAGAGCAGAGGATTGAGACTGGGGTGCAGAAAGATCGTTGTAGAGAGCATAGTATTGAGACTGGGGTGCAAAAGGACTGTTACAGAGAACATAGTTTGGAGAAGGGGTGCTGAAGGACTGTTACAGAGGGCAGAGTTTGAAGACTGGGTTGCAGAAAAATTATACAAAGAGAAAATGTTGGAGACTGAGGTGCAGAAGGACTGTTACAGAGAGTAGAGGTTAGAGACTGAGGTGCAGAATGAATTTTGCAGGGAGTAGATATTTGAGACTTTGGTGCAGGAGGATTGTGGCAGAGAGCAGTGTTTGGAAACTGAGGTTAAGAAGGACTGTTACCGAGAGCAGAGGTTGGAGACTGGGGTGCAGAAGGACTGATACAGAAAGCAGAGGTTGGAGACTGGGGTGTAGAAGGACCGTTACAGAGAGCAGATTTTTGATACTGCACTGCACGAGGACTGTTACTGAGAGCAGAGGTTGGAGACTGGGGTAGAGAAGGACTGTTTCAGAGTGCAGAGTTTGGAGACTGGGGTGCACAAGTATCGATGCAGAGAGCAGAGTTTTCAGACTGAGTTGCATAAGAACTGTTGCATAGAGCAGATGTTGGAGACTGGGGTGCAGAACGACTTTTTCAAAGAGCAGAGTTTGGAGACTGGGGTGTAAAAGGATTGTTGAAGAGAGCAAAGGTTGGAGACTGGGGTGCAGAAGGATTGTTGAAGAGAGCAAATGTTGGAGACTAGGGTGCAGTAGGAATTTTACAGAGAGCAGAGGTTGGAGACAGGGTTTAAAAAGTACCATTGCAGAGATCAGATTTTGGGAACGGAGGTGAAGAAGGACTCTTCAGGGACCAGAATTTGAAACAGCAGTGCAGAAGGACTGTTTAAGAGAGCCGAGGTTGGAGACAGAGAAGCAGAAGGAGTGTAACAGAGAGTAGAGATTGGACACTGAGGTACAGAAAGATTGTTATTGAGAGCAGAGGTTGGAGACTGGGGTGCAGAAGGACTGTTGCAGAGAGCAGAATTTGGAGACTTGTGGTGCAGAATTACTGTTACAGACAGCAGAGGTTGAAAACTGGGGTGCAGAAGGACGGATACAGAAAGCAGAACTTGGAGACTGGGGTTCAGAAGGACCATTATAAAGAGCAGAGGTTGGAGATTGCAGTACAGAAGGACTGTGACAGAGAGCAGAGTTTGGAGACTGGGGTGGAGAAGAACTGTTTCAGAGTGCAGATGTTGGAGACTGGTGTGCAGAAGAACTGTTGTAGAGAGCAATGGTAGGAGACTGAGATGCAGAAAGAATGTTAAAGAGAGCAGAGTTTGGAGACTGGGGTGAAAAAGGACTGATACAGAGAGCAGTGTTTGGAGACTGGGGTGCAGAAGGCCTGTTACAAAGAGCAGAGTTTGGAGACTGGGTTGTTGAAGAATATTATGTAGAGCAGAGTTTGGAGACTGCGGTGCAGAAGGATTGTTACAGAGAGCAGAGTTTGGCGACTGGGGTGCAGTAGGATTATTGCAGAGAGTAGAGGTTGGAGACTGTTGTGCAGAAGGATCATTGCAAAGAGCAGAGGTTGGAGACTTGGGTGCAGAAGGACGGTTGCAGAGAGCAGATGTTGGAGACTGGGATGCAGAAGAATCCTTGCAGAGAGCAGAGATTGGAAACTGGGTTGCAGATGGACTGTTACACAGAGCAGAGGTTTAAGACTGGAGTGTATATGGACTGTTGCAGAGATCACACTTTGGAGACTGGGGTGCAGAAGGACTGTATTAGAGAGCAGATTTTGGAGACTGAGATGCAGAGGACTGTTACAGAAAGCAGAGGTTGGAGACTGGAGTGCAGAAGGACTGATACAGCAAGCAGAGGTTGGAGACTTGGGTCCAGAATGAACCTTACAGACAGCAGAGGTTGGAGACTGCAGTACATAAGGACTGTTACAAAGAGCAGAGGTTGGAGACCAGGGTACAGAAGGACTGTTACAGAGAGTAGAGGTTGGAGAATGGGATGCAGAAGGACTGTTTCAGAGAGTAGATTTTAAAGACTGGGGTGCAGGACGAAGTGTTTCAGAAAGCACAAGTTAAAGACTTGGGTGCAGAAGGATTGTTGCAGGGAACAGAGGTTGAAGACTGGGGTGAAGAAGAACTGTTACAGAGATCAGAGTTTTGAAATTGGGGTGCAGAAGTATCATACAGAGAGCAGAGTTTGGAGAGTCGGGTACAGACGAACTGTTGCACAGAGCAGAGGTTGGAGACTTGTGTGCAAAAGGACTGTTACAGAGAGCAGAGTTTAGAGACTGGGTGGCAGAAGGATCTTACATAGAGAAGAGGTTGGAGACTGAGGTGCAGAAGAAATGTTACTGAGAGCTATGGTTGGAGACTGGGGTGCAGAAAGATTTTTGCAGAAAGTAGAGGTTGGAGACTGAGGTGCAGAAGGATTGTTACAGTAAGCAGAGGTTGGAGATTGGAATGAAGAAGGACTGTTACGGAGATCAAAGTTTGGAGACTGAGGTGCAGAAGAATCTTTCAGAGAGCAGAGGATGGAGACTGCGGTGCAGACAAACTGTTACACAGAGCAGAGGTTTGAGACTGGGGTGCAGAAGGACTGTTACAGAGAGCAGAGTTTGGAGACTGGGTCGCAGAAAGACCTTACATAAAGCAGAGGTTGGAGACTGGGGTGCAGAAGAAATGATAACCAGAGAAGAGTTTGTAGACTGGAGTGCAGAAGGACTGTTGCCGTGAACAGAGGTTGGAGACTCTTGTGCAGAAAGACCGTTGCAGAGAGCAGAGGTTGGAGATGGGGTAGAGAAGGAATGTTACAGAGAGCAGAGTTTGGAGACTGAGTTGCAGAAGGAGTTACAGAGAGCAGAGGTTGGAGACTGAGGTGTAGAAGGACTGTTACAAAGAGCAGAGTTTGGAGACAGGGTTGCAGCAGGATCTTACAGAGAGCAGAGGTTGGAGACTGAGGTGGAACAGGACTGTTACAGAGAGCAGAGTTTATAGACTGGGGTGCAAAAAAATTGGTGCAGAGATCCGAGTTTTTACACTGAGGTTCAGAAAGAATGTGGGAGATTACAGAGGTTGGAGACTGGGGTGCAGAAGCATCTTTGTAGAGAGCAGAGGTTTGAGACGGGTGTGCAGAAGGACTTTTAAAAGAGAACAGAGGTTGAAGACTGAGGTGCAGAAGGAACATTGCAGAGAGCAGAGGTGGAGACAGAGGTGCAGAAGGATTTTCTCAGAGAGCAGATGTTGGAGACTGGGGTGCAGAAGAACTGTTGCAGATAGCAGAGGTCGGAGAATTGGGTGAAAATGGACTGTTGCAGGAAGCAGGTGTTGTAGAGTTGTTTGCAGAAGGACTGTTGCAGAGAGGAGAATTTGGAGACTGTGGTGCATAATGACTGTTACAGAGAGCAGAGGTTTGAGACAGGGGTTCAGAAGGACTGATACAGAAAGCAGAGGTTGGAGACTGGGGTTTAGAAGGACTGTTGCAGAGACCGGAGTTCGGAGACTTCAATGCACAAGGACTGTTACAGAGAGCAGAGGTTGGAGAATGGTTTATAGAAGAACTGTTTCAGAGTGCACATGTTGGAGACTGGGGTTCAGAAGAACTGTTGCAGGGAGCAGAGTTTGGAGACTGGGGTGCAGACGAACGTTCGCAGATGCAGATGTTGGAGACTGAGGTGCAGCAAGAATCTTACAGAGAGAAAAGTTTTGAGACTGGGGTGCAGGAGGACCGGTACAGAGAGCAGAGGTTGGAGACTGTGGTACAGAAAGACTGTTGCATACAGCATAGATTAGAGAATTGGGTGCAGAAGGACTTTTACAGAGAGAAAAGGTTAGATAATGGGGTGGAGAAGTAAGGTTGCAGAGTTCAGAGGTTTGAGACCGAGGTGCAAAAGTACTGTTACAGAGAGCAGAGGTTGAAAAGCATGGTTCAGAAAAACTTATACAGAAAGTAGAGTTTTGAGACTGGGGTGCAGAAGGACCGTTACAGAGAGCAGAGGTTTGAGACTTGGGAGTAGAAAGACTGTTGCAGAGAACAGATGTTGGAGACTGGGTTGCAGCAGGCCGTTGAAGAAAGCAGAGGTTTTAGACTGAGTTGGAGAAGGAATGTTGCAGAGAGCAGAGTTTAGAAACTGGGGTGCAGAAGGACTGTTACAGAGAGCAGATTTTGAAGATCAGTTTGCAAAAGTATCTTCCAGAGAATAGAGGTTGGATACTGAGATACATAAGGACTGTTACAGAGAGTAGAGGTTGGATACTGAGGTGCAGATGGACAATTGCAGAAAGAAGAGTTTGAAGACTGAGGTGCAGAAGGACTGTTACAGAGAGCAGAGGTTGGAGACTGAGGTGCAGAAGTACTGATACAGAAAGCAGGGTTTACAGACTGGGGTGCAGAAGGACCATTACAGAGAGCAGAGGTTGGGGACTGCGGTGGAGAAGAACTGTTACAGAGAGCAGAGTTGGAGACTGGGGTGCAGAAGGACTGTTGTAGAGAGCAGACGTAGGAGACTGGGATGCAGAAGGATTGTTGCAGAGAGAAGAGGTTGGAGACTGAGGTGCAGAAGGACTGTTATAGAGAGCAGAGGTTGGAGACTCGGGTGCAGAAGGACTGTTGCAGAGACAGAGGTTTGCGACTGAGGTGCACAAGGTCCGTTGAAGATAGCAGAGGTTGGAGACTGTGGTGCAGAAGGTTCTTACAGAGAGCAGAGGTTGAAGACTGAAGTGCAGAAGGACTGTTGTAGAGAGTAGACGTAAAAGATTGGGGTGCAGAAGGATTTTTGCAGAGAGCTAAGATTGGAGACGGGGGTGCAAAAAGACTTTCACAAAGAGCAGAGATTGGAGACTGGGGATCGGAAGAACTGTTACTGAGAGTAGAGTTTGGACACTGGGGTAAAAAAGCATATTACAGCGAGTAGAGGTTGGAGAGTGGGGTGAAAAAGGACCTTTGCAGAGAGCAGAATTGGAGACTGGGGTGAAGAGGGATTGTTACAGAGAACAGAGTTTGGATATTGAGGTGCAGAAGGACTGTTGCATACAGCAGAAGTTGGAGATTTGGGTGCAGAAGGACTATTGCAGAGAGAAGAAGTTGGAGACTCAGGTGCAGAAGGACTGTTACCGAGAGCAGAGGATTGAGATAGAGGTGCAGAAAGAATGATACCAAAAGCAGAGTTTGGAGACTGGGGTACAGGAGGACCATTACAGAGAGAAGAGGTTGGAGTCTGCAGTACAGAAGGACTGTTAAAGAGAGCAGAGGTTGCAGACTGGGGTGCAGAAGGACTGTTGCAGATATTAGATGATGAAGACTGGGGTTCAGTAGGACTGTAGCAGAGAGCAGACGTTGGAGACTGTGGTGCAGAAGAACTGATACAGAAAGCAGTGTTTGGAGACTGGGGTGCAAAAAAAACGTTACAGGAAGCAGAGTTTGGAGACTGAGGTACAGAAGGACTGTTACAGAGAGCAGAGTTCAGAGACGGGGTTGCAGAAGGATCTTACAGAGAGCAGAGGTTGGAGACTCGGGTGCAGAAGGACTGTTGCAGAGAGCAAACGTTGGGGACTGGGGTGCAGAAGAATCTTTCCAGAAAGCAGAGGTTGGGAACTGGGGTGTAGAAGGACTGTTGCAGAGAGCAGAGGTTGGAGACTGAGGTGCAGAAGGTCTGCTACAGGGAGCAGAGTTTGGAGACTGGGATGCAGAAAGACTGTTGCAGGAAGCAGAGGTTGGAGACTGGGTTCGAGAAGGAATGTTACAGAGAACAGAGTTTGTAAACTGGGGTGCGGAAAGACCGTTACAGAGAGCAGAGTTTGGAGACTGCAGTACAGAAGGACTGTTAAACAGAGCAGATGTTGGAGACTGTGGTGCAGAAGGACTGATACAGAAAACATATTTTGGAGACTGGGGTGCAGAAGGACCATTACAGTGATCAGAGGTTAGAGACTTTGGTACAGAAGAACTGTTGTAGAGAACAAGGTTGGAAACTGGGGTGCATAGGAACCATTGCAGAGGGCAGACATTGCAGACTGCGGTGCAGAAGGAATGTTACAGAGAGAAGAGTGTGAAAGCTGGGGTGCAGAAGAATCTTATAGAGAGGAATGTTTGGAGACTTGTGTGCAGAACGTTTGTTGCAGAGAGCAGACTTTGGAGACTGGGGTGCAGAAGGATTGTTGCAGAGAGTAGATTATGAAGACTTAGGTGCAGAAAAACTGTTATAGAGAGCAGTGTTTGGAGACTGGGGTGCAGAAGGACTAATACTGAGAGCTGAGTTTGGTGACTGTGGACCAGAACGATCTTACAGAAAGGAAACTTTTGAGACTGGGGTGCAGAAGGATTGTTGCAGAGAGCAGACTTTGGAGACTGGGGTGAAGAAGGATCGTTGCAGAGAGTATATTATGGAGACTGGTGTATAGAAGGACTGTTCTAGATAGCAGAGTTTAGAGACTGGGGTGAAGAAGGACTGTTGCAGAGAGCAGTTGTTGAAGACTGAGGTGTAGAAAAACTCTTACAGAGATCAGTGTTTAGAGACTAAGGTGCAGAAGGACTGTTGCAGAGAGGAGAGGTTCAAGACTGCGTGCAGAAGAACTGTGCAGAGTGCAGTGTTTGGAGACTGGGGTGCAGAAAGACTGTTACAGAGAATAGAGGTTAGAGACTGCTGTACAGAAGAACTGTTAAAGAGAGCAGAGTTTTGAGACAGGTGTGCAGAAGGATCTTACAGAGAGCAGAGGTTGGAGACTGGGGTGCAATAGGACTGATGCAGAGAGCAGAGTTTGGAGAATGGGGTGCAGAAGGACTGTTACAGAGAGTAGATGTTGAAGACTGAGGTGGAGAAAGACCTTTGCAAAGAGAAGAGGGTGGAGACTGAGGTGCAGAAGGACTGTTGCAGAGTGCAGAGGTTGGAGACTTGGGTGTAGGACTGTTGCAGAGAGCAGAGGTTGAAGTTTGGGGTTACGAAAGACTGTTGCAGCTTGCAGACGTTGGAGACGGAAATGCAGAAGGACAGTTACAGAGTACAGGTTTGAGATTGTGTGCAGAAGGACTGATAGAGAAAGCAGAGGTTGGAGAGTGGGTGCAAAAGGACTGTTACAGAGAGGAGAGTTTCGAAACTGTAGTACAAAAGTACTGTTACAGAGAGCATAGGTTCGAGACTAGGGTGGAGAAGGACTGTTGTAGAGAGAAGATGTTGGAGACTGGGGTGCAGAAAGACTGTTGCAGAGAGAAGAGGTTGGAAACTGGGTGCAGTAGGACAATTTCAGAGTGCAGAGGTTGCAGACTGTGGTGGAGAAGGACTGTTACTGACAGCAGAGTTTGGAGACTGGGGTGCAGAAGGATCATTGCAGAGACCAGAGGTTGGAGACTGGGGTGCAGAAGGACTGATACAGAAAGCAGAGTTCGGAGACTGGGGTGCAGAAGGCCTGTTACAGACAGCAGAGTTTGGAGACTGGGGTGCAGAAAGATTGGTAAAGAGAGCAGGGTTTGAATACTGGATTGCAGAAAGTTATTAAGGAGAGCAAAAGTTGGAGACTGAGGTGCAGAAGCACTGTTACAGAGAGAAGAGGTTGGAGACTGAGGTACAGAAGGACCGTTGCAGAGAGCAGACATTGGAGACCGAGGTGCAGAAGGATTGTTACAGACAGCAGAGGTTGGAGACTGGGGGTGCAGAAGGACTGTAACAAAAAGCAGAGGTTGAAGACTCGGGTGCCGAAGGACCCTTAGAGAGAGCAGAGGTTGGAGACTGAGGTGCAGAAGGACTGTTGCAGAGAGCAGAGTTTGCAGACTGAGTTGCAGAAAGACTGTTACAGCGCACAGAGTTTTGAGACTGTGGTGGAAAACGACTGATACAGAAATCAGAGGTTAAATACTGTGGTGCATAAGGACCCTTACAGAGAGCAGAGTTTGGAGGCTGGGGTGCATAAGAACTTTTGAAGAGAACAGAGGTTGGAGACTGGGGTGCAGAAGGATCGTTGCGGCGAGCAGAGTATCGAGACTGGGGGGTAGAAGGACTGTTGCAGAGATCAGAAGTTTTAGACTTGGGTGTAGAAGCACTGTTGCAAAGAGCAGATGTTGGAGACTTGGGTGCTGAAGGACTGTTGCAGAGACCAGAGGTTGGAGACTGGGGTGCAGAAGGACTGTTACAGAGAGCAGACTTTGGAGACTGGGGTGCAGAAGAATTGCTGCAGAGAGAAGATTTTGAAGACTGGGGTGCAGAAGGATCGTTATAGAGAGCAGAGATTGGAGACGGTGTGCAGAAGGACTTTCACAGAAAGCAAAGTTTGAAGACTGGGGTGCAGTAGAATTTTAATGGAGAGCACAGGTTGCAGACTCATGTGCAGAAAATCTATTGCACAGAGCAAATTTTGGAGACTGGGTTGCAGAAGGAGTGTTGCAGAGAGCAAAGATTGGAGATTGAAATGCAGAAGGACCCTTACAGAGAGCGGAGTTTCGAGACTGCTTTACAGCAGTACTTTTGCAGAGAGCCGAGGTTGGAGACAGGTTTGCAGAAGGATCTTACAGACAGCATAGGTTTGAGACTGGGGTGCAAGAGGACTGGTGCAGAGAGCAGAGGTTAGAGACTGGGTGCAGAATGATAGTTGAAGAGAGAAGAGTTTGTAGACTGGGTAAAAAGGCCTGTTATAGACAACATATGTTGGAGATTGGGGTGCAGAAGGCCTGTTACAAAGAGCAGTGCTTGGAGACTGGGGTGCAGAAGGATAGTTACAGAGAGCAGACTTTAAAAAAGTGGGTTGCAAAAGGATCTTACAGAGACAAAAGGTTGGAGACTGAGGTACATAAGGACTGTTATACAGAGAAGAGTTTTGAGACTGAGATTCAGAAGGATCGTTCCAGAGAGAAGAGTTTCAGACTCAGGTTCAGAAGGACTGTTACTGAGAGCAGAGGTTGGAGACTAGAGTGGAGAAGGACTGCTGAGGAAAGTAGAGGTTGGAGACTGAGGTGCAGAAGGCCTGTTACAGAGAGCAGAGTTTGGAGACTGAGGTGCAGAAGGACTGATACAGAAAGCAGAGGTTGGTGACTGTGGTGCAGAAGCACTGTTCCAGAAAGCAGAGGTTAGAGACTGGGATACAGAAGGACTATTGCACAGAGCAGAGGTTTCAGACTGAGGTGCAGAAGGACTGTTACAGAGAGCAGAGTTTGGAGAATGTGGTGCAAAAGGACTGATACAGAAAGCAGTGGTTGGAGACTGGGGTGTAGAAGGACCCTTACAGAGAACAGAGGTTGGAGACTGCGGTACAGAAGGACTGTTACAGAGAGCAGAGGTTGGAGACTGGGGTGCAGAATAACTGTTGTAGAGAACAGAGGTAAGAGGCTGGGGTGCAGAAGGACCATTGGAGAAAGCAGAGGTTGGAGACTGGGTTTCAGAAGGATCTTACAGAGAGCAGGGTTTGGACACTGAGGTGCAGAAGGGTTGTTGCAGAGAGCAGAGTTTGGAGATTAGGGCGCAGAATAACTGTTGCAGAGAGAAGAAATTGTAGTCTGAGTTGCAGAAGGACTGTTACAGAAAGCAGAGTTTAGAGACCAGGGTGCAGAAGGACTGATACAAAAAGCAGGGTTTGGAGACTGGGATCCAGAAGGACTATTGCACAGAGCAGAGGTTTCAGACTGAGGTGCAGAAGGACTGTTACAGAGAGCAGAGTTTGGAGAATGTGGTGCAAAAGGACTGATACAGAAAGCAGTGGTTGGAGACTGGGGTGTAGAAGGACCCTTACAGAGAACAGAGGTTGGAGACTGCGGTACAGAAGGACTGTTATAGAGAGCAAAGGTTGGAGACTGGGGTGCAGAATAACTGTTGTAGAGAACAGAGGTTAGAGGCTGGGGTGCAGAAGGACCATTGGAGAAAGCAGAGGTTGGAGACTGGGTTTCAGAAGGATCTTACAGAGAGCAGAGTTTGGACACTGAGGTGCAGAAGGGTTGTTGCAGAGAGCAGAGTTTGGAGATTAGGGCGCAGAAGAACTGTTGCAGAGAGAAGAAATTGTAGTCTGAGTTGCAGAAGGACTGTTACAGAAAGCAGAGTTTAGAGACCAGGGTGCAGAAGGACTGATACAAAAAGCAGAGTTTGGAGACTGGGATCCAGAAGGACCATTACAGAGAGAAGAAGTTGGAAACTGTAGTACAGAAAGACTGTAAACAGAGAGCAGAGGTTGGAGACTGGGGTGCTGAAGGACTGTTGCAGAGAGTAGACATTGGAGACTGAGGTGCAGAAAGACTATTACAGAGAGCAGAGGTTGGAGACCTGAGTGCAGAAGGACTGTTACAGAGAGCAGATTATGGAGACTGGGGTGGCGAAAGACTATTGCAGAGAGCAGATGTTGGAGACTGGGGTTCAGAAGGACTGTTGCAGAGAGCAGAGGTTTAAGACTGGTGTGCAGAAGGACTGTTGCAGAGAGCAGAGGTTTAAGACTGGTGTGCAGAAGGACTGTTACAGAAAGCAGAGGTTGGAGACTGGGGTGCAGAAGGACCCTTACAGAGAACAAAGGGTTGAAGACTGCGGTACAGAAGAAGTGTTGTAGAGAACAAAGTTGGGGACAGGGGGTGCAGAGAGACCATTGCAGAGGGCAGACGTTGGAGACTGGGGTACAGATGGAATGTTACAGTGAGCAGAGTTTGTAAACTGGGGTGTAGAGAAATCTTACAGAGAGGAAAGTTTGGAGACTGGGGTGCAGAAGGATTGTTTCAGAGAACAGACGTTGAAGACTGGGGTGCAGAAGAATCGTTGCAGAGAGTAGATTATGGTGACTGGGGTATAGAAGGACTGTTCTAAAGAACAGAGGTTGGAGACTGGGGTGCAGAAGGACTGTTGCAGAGAGCAGTTGTTTAAGACTGAGGTGCAGATAAACTGTTACAGGGACCAGTGTTTAGAGACTGGGGTGCAAAAGGACTGATACTGAGTGTAGAGTTTGGAGCCTGGGGAGCAGAAGGCCTGTTGCACAGAGCAGTTGTTGAAGACTGAGGTGCAGAAAAACTGTTACAGAGAGCAGTGTTTGGAGACTGAGGTGCAGAAGGACTGTTGAAGAGAGCAGAGGTTGGAAACTGGGTGCAGAAGGACTGTGCAGAGTGCAGTGTTTCCAGACTAGGGTGCAGAAGGACTGTTGCAGAGTTTGGAGACTGCAAGGAAAGACTGTTACAGAGAGCTGTTACACAGAGAGAGCTTGGAAACTTGGGAGCAGAAGACCTGTAACATAGAGCAGAGTTTAGAGACTGGGTAACATAAGTGTCTTACAGAGAGCAGAGGTTGGTGACTGAGGTGCTGAAGGACTTTCAGAGAGAGCAGATGTTGTAGACTTTGGTCCACAAGGATGGTTGCAGAGAGCTGAGTTTTCAGAATGAGGTTTAGAAAAACTGTTGCAGAGAGCAGATGTTGGAGACCGGGGTGCAGAAGAACTGTTGCAGAGAGCAGAGTTTGGAGACTTGGGTGTAAAAGGATCATTGCAGAGAGCAGAGGGTGGAGACTGGGTGCCGAAGGACTGTTACAGAGAGCAGATTTTGGAGACTGTGGTGCAGAAGGACTGTTACAGAGAGCAGATGTTGAATACTGAGGTGCAGAAAGACATTTGCAAAGAGAAGAGGTTGGAGACTGAGATGCAGAAGAACTGTTGCAGAGTGTAGAGGTTAAAGGACTTGGGTGTAGAAGGACTTTTGCAAAGACCAGAGGTTGGAGATTGGGGTGCAAAGGACTTTTGCAGAGAGCAGACGTTGGAGACTGAGGTGAAGAAGGACTCTTACAGAGAGCAGAGGTTGGAGACTTGAGTGCAGAAGGACTGATAGAGAAAGCAGAGGTTGGATAGTGGGGTGCAGAAGGACCATTACAGAGAGAAGAGTTTGGAAACTGCAGTACAGAAGTACTGTTACAGAGAGCAGAGTTTGGAGACTCTTGTGCAGAAGGACTGTTACAGAGTGCAGAGTTTAAAGACTGGGTTGTACATGGATCTTACAGAGAGCAGAGTTGGGAGAATGAGGTTCAGAAGGACTGTTACAGAGAGCAGAATTAGGAGACTGGCGTGCAGAATGGTGGTTTAAGGGAGCAGAGTTTTCAGACTGAAGTTCAGAAGGACTGTTGCAGAGAGCAGGTGTTCGAGACTGGGGTGCAGAAGGAGTGTTATAGAGAGCAGAGTTTGGAGACTGGGTTGCTGAAGGATCTTACAGAGAGCAGCGGTTGGATACTGAGGTGCAGGTGAACTGTTACAGAGAGCAGTGGTTTGAAACTGGGGTGCAGAAGGATCGTGCAGATAGCAGAGGTTTCAGACTGAGGTCAAGAAAGACGGTAACAAAGAGCAGACGTTGGAAACTGAGGTTAGAAGGACCGCTACACATAGGAGAGTTTGGAGACTCAGGTTCAGAAGGACTGTTACACGAAGCAGAGTTTGGAAATTGAGGTGCAGAACGACTGTTACAGAGAGCAGAGTTTGGAGAATGCAGTATAGGACTGTTATCGAGAGCAGAGTTTGGAGACTGGGGTACAGAAGGATTCTTACATAGAGCACAGGTTGGAGACTGAAGTGCACATGGTTAGATACAGAGAAACAGAGGTTAGAGACTGGGGTTCAGACAGACTGATACAGAAAGCAGAGGTTGAAGACTGGGGTGTACAAGGACCCTTACACAGAGCACAGGTTAACGACTGCGGTACAGAAGGACTGTTATAGAGAGCATATTTTGGAGTCTGGGGAGCAGAAGTACTGTTTCAGAGGACAGAGGTTGGAGAGTGGAGTGGAGAAATAATGTTACAAAGATCAGAGTCTGGAAACTGGAGTGCAGAAAAATATTACAGAGAGCAGAGGTTTTGAGACTGTGGTGCAGAAGGACTGTTGCAGAGAGCAGACGTTGGAGACTGGGGTCCATAAGGATGGTTGCAGAGAGCAGGTTTGGAGACTGGGGTGGAGAAGTACTGTTGCAGAGAGCAGATATTGGAGACTGGGGTTAAGAAGGACTGTTCCAGAGATCAGAGTTTGATGACTGGGGTGAAGATGGACATTTACAGAGAGCAGAGGTTGGAGACTGGGGTTCAGATGGATCTTACAGAGAGCAGAGTTTGGAGACTGGGGTGCAAAATGACTGTTGCAGAGAGCAGATGTTGGAGACTGGGGTGGAGTAGAATCGTTGAAGAGAGAAGTGGTTGGAGACTGGAGTGCAGAAGTCCTGTTACAGAGAGCAGAGTTTAAAGACTGTTGTGCAAAATGACTGGTACAGAGTGCAGAGTTTAAAGACTGTGTTGCAGAAGGGTCTTACAGAGAGCTGAGTTTGGAGACTGAGGTGTAGAAGGACTCTTAAGGAGAGCAGAGGTAGGAGACTCGGGTGCAGAAGGGTCGTTGCAGAGAGCAGAGTTTTCATGCTGAGGTGCAGAAGTGTTGCAGAGAGCAGATGTTGCAGACTGGGCTGAAGAAGGATTGTTGCAGAGTACAGATGTTGCTAACTAGGGTGCAGAAGGACTGTTTTAGAGGGCAGAGGTTGGAGACTGGGGTGCAGAGGATTGTTGCAGAGAGCAGGAGTTTGGAGACTGAGGTGTGGAAGGCCTGTAACAGAGAGCAGAGTTTGGAGACTAAGATGCAGAAGGACTGTTACAAAAAGCAGAGGTTGGATACAGGGGTGCAGAAGGATCTTACAGAGAGCAGAATTTGGAGACTGAGGTGGTTAGAGACTGGGGTGCACTAGGATCATTGCAGAGAGCAAGGTTGGAGACTGGGGTGCAGAAGGATCGTTGCAGAGAGCAGATTTTGGAGACTGGGGTGTCGTGGCCTGCTAAAGAGATTAGAGTTTTGAGACTGGCCTGCAGAAGGCCTGTTACAGAGAGGAGGGGTGGGAGACTGAGGTGCAGAAGTCCTCTTACATAGAGTAGATGTTGGAGACTGGGGTGCAGAAGGATCGTGCAGAGAGCAGAGGTTTTAGACTGAGGTGCAGAAGGACTGTTGTAGAGATCAGAGGTTGGAGACTGGGGTGCAGTAGGATCATTACAGAGAGCAGAGTTGGGAGACTGTTGTGCAGAAGGCCTGTTACAGAGAGGAGAGGTTAAAGACTGGGGTGCAGAAGTACTGTTATAGAGAGCAGTGTTTGGAGACTGGGTTGCTTAAAGATCTCACAGAGAGCAGAGGGTGGAGACTGAGGTGCAGGTGGACTGTTACAGAGAGCAGTGGTTTTAGACTGGAGTGCAGAAGGATTGTGCAGAGAGCAGAGGTTTCAGACTGAGGTGCAGAAGGACTGTTACAGAGAGCAGAGGTTGGAGACTGAGGTGTAGAAGGACTGTTAAAAAGAGGACAGTTTGGAGACTAAGGTGCAGAAAGACTGTTACAGGAAGCAGCGTTTGGAAATTGGGGTTTAGAAGAACCGTTACAGAGAGCAGATTTTGGACACTGCGGTATAGGATTTTTACCGAGAGCAGAGGTTGAAGACTGGGGTTCAGAAGGACTCTTACATAAAACAGAGGACGGAGACTGAGGTGCAGAAGGATAGATACAGAGAACAAAGGTTTGAGACTGGGGTTCAGACAGACTGTTACAGAATGCAGAGGTTGGAGACTGAGATTTAGAATGACCGTTACAAAGAGCAGAAGTTGGAGACTGCCGTACAGAAGGACTGTTACAGAGAGCAGATTGCGGAGTCTTGGGAGAAGAGGACTGTTGCTGAGGACAGAGGTTGTAGACTGTGGTGGAGAAGGAATGTTACAGAGATCAGGGTTTTAAAACTGGAGTGCAGAAGGATCTTAGAGAGAGCAGAGGTTGAAGACTGTGGTGCAGAAGGACTGTTACAGAGTGCAGGCGTTGGAGACTGGGGTCCAGAAGGATCCTTGCATGAAGCTGAGTTTGGAGACTGGGGTTCAGAAGGACTGTTGCAGAGAGCAGATGTTGGAGAGGGGGTGCAGAAAGACTGTTGCCGAGAGCAGATTTTAGAAACTAGGGTGAAGAAGGACTGTTACACAGAGCAGAGGTTGGATAGTGAGGTGCAGTAGGACTGTTACATAGAGCAGAAGTTAGATATGCGGGGCAGAAGTACCCTTACACAGAGCAGAGGTTGGAGACTGGGATTCAGATGGATTTAACAGAGAGCAGAGTTTGGAGACTGGGGTTCTAAAGACTGTTACAGAGTGCAGAGTTAAAAGACTGGGTTTCAGAAGTATCTTACAGAGAGCAGAGTTGGGAGACTTAGGTGCAGAAGGACAGTTACAGAGAGCAGATGTAGGAGACTGGGGTGTAGAAAGGTCGTTGCAGAGAGCAGAGTTTTCAGTCTGAGGTGCAGAAGAACTGCTGCAGAGAGCAGATGTTGGAGACTGGGGTGCAGAAGGACTCTTGCAGAAAGCAGTTGTTGGTAACTAGGGTGCAGAAGGACTGTTGTAGAAAGAAGAGGTTGGAGACTGGGGTGCAGAAGGACTGTTGCGGAGAGCACAGGTTGGAGACTGAGGTTCGGAAGTCCTGTTACAGAGAGCAGAGGTTGGAGACTGGGGTGAAGAAAGACTGTTGCAGAGAGCATAGGTTGAATACTGGGGTGAAGAAGGATCTTACAGACAGCAGAATTTGGAGACTGAGGTGCAGAAGGACTGTTTCAGAGATCAGAGGTAGGAAACTAAGTGCTGTAGGATCATTGCAGAGAGCAGACGTTGGAGACTGTGGTGCAGAAGTCCTGTTACAGAGAGGAGAGTTTGGAGACTGGGTTGCAGAAGGACTGTTATAGAGAGCAGAGTTTGGAGACTGGGTTGCTGAAGAATCTTACTGACACCAGAGTTTGGAGACTGAGGTGCAGGTGGACTGTTACACAGAGCAGTGTTTGAAGACTGCGGTGCAGAAGGATTGTGCAGAGAGCAGAGTTGTCAGACTGAGGTGCAGAAGGACTGTTACAGAGAACAGAGGTTAGAGACTGAGGTGCAGAAGGACTGTTACAAAAAGCAGATATTGGAAATTGGGGTGCAGAAGGACCTTTACTGAGACCAGAGTTTGGAGACTGCAGTATAGATAAACTGTTACAGAGAGCATAGATTGGAGACTGAGGTGAAGAAGGATAGATACAGAGAGCAGAGTTTTGAGACTGAGGTTCAAAAGGACTGATACAGAAAGCAGAGTTTGGAGCCTGGGGTGCAGAAGGCCCGTTACGGAGAGCAGAGTTTAAGACTGCGGTACAGAAGGACTTTTACAGAGAGCAGATGTTGCAGACTGGGGAGCAGAAGGACTGTTGCTGAGGACAGTGATTGGAGACTGGGGAGCCAAAGGACACTTGAAGAAAGCAGAGGTAAAAGACTGGGGTGGAGAAGGAATGTTACAGAGAGCAGAGTTTGACAACTGGAGTGCAAAGGATCTTACAGAGACCAGAGTTTGCAGACTGCGGTGCAGAAGGACTGTTACAGAAAGCAGTGGTTTGAGACTAAGATCCAGAAGGATCGTTGCAGAGAGCAGAGTATGGAGACTGGGGTGCAGAAGGACTGTTGCAGAGAGCAGAGGTTGGAGACTGAGGTGCAGAACGACTGTTGCAGAGAGAAGATGTTGGAGACTGGGGTGCAGAAGGACTGTTGCAGAGAGCAGATGTTGGAGACTACGGTGTAGAAGGATTTTGCAGATACAGAGGTTTGAGACTTTGGTGCAGAAGGACTGATACAGAAAGCAGAGGTTGAAGACTTGGGAGCAGAAGAAGCCTTAGAGAGTGCAGTTTTTGGAGACTGCACTACATGAGGACTGTTCAGAGAGCAGAGGTTGGAGACTGGTATGGAGAAGGACTGTTTCAGAGTGCAGACCTTGGATACTGAGGTGCAGAAGAACTATTTCAGAGAGCAGAGGTTGGAGACTGGGGTGCAGAAGAACTATCGCAGAGAGCAGAGGATGGAGACTGAGGTGCAGAAGTAATGTTGCAGGGAGCAGAGGTTGGAAACTGTGGTGCAAAAGGAATGATACAGAAAAGAGAGGTTGAAGACTGGGGTGCAGAACGACCGTTACAGAGAGCAGAGGTTGGGGACTGAGGTACAGAAGGACTGTTACAGACAGCAGAGGTTGGAGACTGGGGAGCCGAAGGACTGTTACAGAGAGCAGAGGTTGGAGTCTGGGGAGTATAAGAAAAGTTACAGAGAGCAGATTTGGAAACTTGGGTGCAGAAGGATCTTATAGAGATCAGAGTTTGGAGGCTGGGGTTCAGAAGCACTGTTACAGAGAGTAGATTTTGGACACTGAGATGCAGTAAGACTGTTACAAAAAGCAGAGTTTGGAGACTGGTGTACACAAGGATCGTTGCAGAAAGCAGAGTTTTCAGAAATAGGTTCAGAAGGACTGTTGCTGAGAGCAGGTGTTGGAGACTGGGGTACAGAAGGACTTTTGCAGAGAGCAGAGGTTCGAGACTGGGGTGCAAAGGGATCGTTGCAGACAGCAGAGGTTGGAGACTGGGGAGAAGAAGGATTGTTACATAGATCAGAGTTTGGAGACTGGGGTGCAGAAGAACCATTACAGAGAGAAAAGTTTGGAGACTGAGGGACATAAGGACTGTTACAGAGAGCAGAGGTTGGAGACTGTGGAGCAGAAGGACTGTTTCAGAGAGCAGAGGTTGGAGACTTGGGAGCAGAAAGAATATTACAGAGAGCATAGTTTGAAAACTGGGGTGCAGAAGGATCTTACAGAAAAAAGAGTTTGGAGACTGAGGTGCCGAAAGACTGTTACATAAAGCAGAGTTTGAAGACTGGGTTGCAAAATGATCGTTGCAGAGAGCAGAGTTGTCAGACAGAGGTGCAGAAAGACTGTTGCAGGGAGCAGATGTTTGAGACTGGGGTGCAGAAATACTTTTGAAGAGAGCAGAGGTTGGAAACTGGGGTGCAAAAGGATTGTTGTAGAGAGCAGAGTTTTTAGACTGGGGTGCAGAGGGATTGTTACAGAGAGCAGATGCTGGAGACTTTGTTGCAGAAGGACCATTGCAGAGATCAGAGTTTGGTAACTGAGGTGAAGAAGGATTGTTAAAGAGAACAGAAGTTGGAGACTGGGGTTCAGAAGGACTGTTGCAGAAAGCAGAGTTCGGAGACTGGGGTGCAGAAGGACTGTTACATAGAGCAGAGTTTGGAGAGAGGGTTGCAGAAGAATCTTACAGAGAGCAGAGTTTTGAGACTGAGGTGCAACAGGAGTGTTACAGAGAGCAGAGTTTAGAGACTGGGGTGCAAAAGGATCATTGCAGAGAACAGCGTTTTCAGACTGAGGTGCAGAAGGATTGATACAGACAGCAGAGGTTGGAGACTGGGTTTCAGAGGAACTGTTGCAGAGAACAGAGGCTGAACACTGGGGTGTATAAGGACTATTGAGGAGAGCAGAGGTTAGAGATTGGGGTGCAGAAAGACTGTTGCCAGAAGCAGAGTTTGGAGACTGGGTTACAGTAGGAATGTTACAGTGGCAGAGGTTGGAGATTTGGTGCAGAAGGACTGTTGCAGAGAGCAGATGTTGGAGACTTGGGTGCAAAAGGACTGTTGCAGAGAGCAGAGTTTGTAGACTGAGGTGCAGAAGCACTTTTACAGAGAGCAGAGGTTGGAGAATGGGGTGCAAAAGACCTGTTACAGAGAGCAGAGGTTGGAGACTGGGGTGAAGAGGGACTGTTACAGAAAGCAGGGTTTGGAGACAGGGTTGCAGAAGGACTGTTGCAAAGAACATAGTTTTCAGACTGAGGTGCAGAAGGACTGTTGCAGAGAGCAGAGTTTGGAGACTGAGTTGCAGAAGGACTGTTACAGAAAGCAGAGTTTGGAGACTGGGGTGCAGAAGAACTGATAGAGAAAGTTGACGTTGGGGGGCTGGGGATGTGGCTCAAGTGTTAGCGTGCTCGCCTGGCATGCGTGCGGCCTGGGTTCGATCCTCAGCACCACATACCAACAAAGATGTTGTGTCCGCCAAGATCTAAAAAAATAAATATTAATAATTCTCTCTCTCTCTCTCTTTCTCTCTCTCTCTCTCTCTCTCTCTCTCTCTCTCTCTCTCTCTCTCTCTCTCTCCTCTCTCACTCTCTCTTTAAAAAAAAAAAGAAAGTTGACGTTGGAGTCTGAGGTTCAGAAAGACTATTACAGAGAGCAGAGTTTTGAGACTGTGGTACAGAAGGACTGTTACAGAGAGCAGAGGTTGGAGACTGAGGTCCAGAAGGATTGTTGCTGAGATCAGTGGGTGGAGACTGGGGTGCAGAAGGACAGTTACAGAGAGCACAGATGAAGACTGGGGTGCAGAAGAAATGTTGCAGAGAGCAGAAGTTGGAGACTGGGGTGCAGAAGGACTGTTACTGAGAGCAGAGGTTGGAGACTGGGGTGCAGAAAAACTGATAAAGAAAGCTGACGTTGGAGACTGGGGTTCAGAAGGACCATTACAGAGGGCAGAGTTCTGAGACTGCGGTACAGAAGGACTGTTACAGAGAGCAGAGTTTAGAAACTGAGGTGCAGAAGGAGTGTTGCAGGGAGTAGAGGTTTGAGACTTTGGTGCAGGAGGACTGTGGCAGAGAGCAGAGTTTTGAGACTGAGGTTAAGAAGGACTGTTACCTAGAGCAGAGTTTGGAGACTGGGGTGCAGAAGTACTGATACAGAAAGCAGCTGTTTGAGACTGGGGTGCAGAAGGACCGTTACAGAGAGCTGATTTTGGAGAATGCACTACACGAGGAGTAATACAGAGAACAGAGGTTGGAGAAGGAGTGCAGAAGGTCTGATACAGAGGGAAGAGTTATCAGACTGGGTTGCAGAAGGATCTTACAGAGAGCAGATTTTGGAGACTGCAGTACAGAAGGACTTTTACACAGAGCAGAGGTTGAAGACTGGGGTGGAGAAGAACTGTTTTAGAGAGCAGATGTTGGAGTCTGTGTTGCAAAAAGACTGTTGGAGAGAGCAGAGGATAAATACTGGAGTTTAGAAGTACTGTTGTAGAGAGCAGAGTTTGAAGACTGAGTTGCGGAAGGACTGTTACAGCGGGCAGAGTTTGGAGACTGTGGTGGAAGACGATGGATACAGAAAGCAGAGGTTGGATACTGGGGTGCATAAGTACCCTTACAAAGAACAAAGATTGGAGAGTGCCATACAGAAGGACTGTTACAGAGAGCAGAGGTTGGATACTGGGGTGCAGAATAACAGATTTAGAGAACAGAGGTTTGAGACTGGGGTGCAAAATGATCGTTGCAGAGAGCGGATGTTGGAGTCTGTGTTGCAAAAGGACTGTGGGAGAGAGCAGATGATAAATCCTGAAGTGTAGAAGTACTGTGGCAGAGATCAGAGGTGTCAGACTGAGGTGCAGAAAGACTGTTGCAGGGAGCAGTTGTTGGAGACTGGGGTGCAGAAGGACTTTTGCAGAGAGCAGAGGTTGGAAACTGGGGTGCAAAAGGATTGTTGTAGAGAGCAGAATTTTTAGACTGGGGTGCAGAGGGATAGTTGCAGAGAGCAGAGGGTAGAGACTGGGGTGCAGAAGGACTGTTGCAGAGAGTAGATTTTTGAGACTGAGGTGCGAAAGAATCGTGGCAGAGAGCAGAGTTTGGAGACTGGAGTGTAGTAGAACTCCTACAGAGAGAAGAGTTTTCAGACAAGGTTGCACAAGGATCTTACAGAGAGCAGAGTTTGTAGACCGACTGTTACAGAGAGCAGAGGTTGGAGACTGGGGTGCAGAAGAACTGATAAAGAAAGCTGAAGTTGGAGACTGGGGTTCAGAAAAACCATTAGAGAGCAGAGTTTTGAGACTGCGGTACAGCAGGATTGTTGCAGAGAGCAGATGTTGGAGACTGGGGTGCAGAAAGATCGTTGTAGAGAACAGAGTTTTCAGACTGAGGTGCAGAAGGACTTTTGCAGAGAGCACATGTTTGAGACTGGGGTGCAGAAGGACTGTTGCAAAGAGCAGAGTTTGGGGAGTGGGTGCAGAAGGATCATTGTAGAGAGCAAAATTTTTAGACTGGGGTGCAGAAGGATTGTTATAGAGAACAGAGGTTGGAGACTGGGGTGCAGAAGGCCTATTACAGAGAGCAGAGTTTGAAGAAGGGGTTCAGAAGTACATTTACAGAGAGTTGTTTTTGGAGACTGAGGTGCAGAAGGACCGTTTTAGAGAGCAGAGGTTGAAGACTGAGGTGCAGAAAGATTGTTACAGAGAGCAGAGGTTGGCAACTGGGTTGCAGAGGGACTGTTGCAGAGAGCAGAGACTGGACACTGGGGTGTAGAGGGACTATTGCAGAGAGCACAGGTTGGAGATTCGGGTGCAGAAGGACTGTTGCAGAGAGCAGAGTTTCAAGACTGGGTTACAGAGGAAGAGGTTGGAGATTTGGTGCAGAAGGACTGTTGCAGAGAGCAGATGTTGGAGACTGGGGTGCAGAAGGACTGTTACAGAGAGCAGAAGTTGGAAACTGGGGTGTTGAAGCATCATTACAGTGAGCAGAGGTTGGAAACTGAGGTGCAGAAGGACTGTTACAGAGAGGATAGGTTGAAGACTGGGGTGCAGAAGGATTCTTTCAGAGAGCAGAGTTTGGAGTTGGTGTAAAGCAGAACTGTTACAGATAGCAATGTTTCAAGACTGGGTTTCAGAATGATCTTACAGAGAGCAATTTGGAGACTGAGTTTCAGAATGTCTGTTACAGAGAGCAAATGATTGAAACTGGGGTGCAGAACGATTGTTGCTGAGAGCAGAGTCTTCAGACTGAGGTGCAGAAGGAATGTAGCAGAGAGCAGATGTTGGATTCTGGGGTGCAGAGGACTGTTACAGAGAGCAGAGTTTGAAGACTGGGGTGCAGAAGGATTGTTACAGAGAGCACAGGTTGGAGAGTGGGGTGCAGAAGGCCTGTTACAGAGAGCAGAGTTTGAAGTCTGGGGTGAAGAAGGCCTTTTACAGAGAGCAGAATTTGGAGACTGGGGTGCAGAAAAACTGTTATAGAGAGCAGAGCTTGGAGACTGGGATGCAGAAGGACTGTTGCAGAGAGCAGAGGTTGGAGACTGTGGTGAAAAAGGATCCTTGCAGAGATCTGAGGTTGAAGACTGAGGTGCACAAGGATCGCTACAGAGAGCAGAGATTGGAGACCTGGGTGAAGCAGGACAGATACAGAGAGGACAGGTGGGAGCCTGGGGTGCAGAAGAAATTTTGCAGAGAGCAGAGGTTGGAGACTGGGGTGCAGAAGGACTGTATCAGAGAGCAGAGGTTGGAGACTGTGGTGCAGAAGGACTGTTACAGAGAGCAGACGTTGGAGACTAGGATGCAGAAAGATCCTTGCAGAGAGAAGACATTGGAGACTGGGGTTTAGAAGCAAAGTTGCAGAGAGAAGATGGTGGAGACTGGGGTGAAGAAGAACTGTTGCAGAGAGCAGAGGTTGGAGACTGAGGTGCAGAAGGACTGTTATAGAGAGCAGAGGTTGGTGACTGGGGTACAGAATAACTGATATTGAAAGTAGAGTTTGGAGACTGGGGTGCAGAATTACCGTTACAGACATCAGAGTTTGGAGACTGCGGTACAGAAGAACTGTTATAGAGAGCAGAGTTTGGAGCCTGGGGTGCAGAAGGACTGCTGCAGATAACAGAGTTTGGATACTGGGGTGCAGAAGGACCGTAGCAGAGAGCAGAGTTTGGAGACTGAGTTTCAGAAGGACTGTCGCAGAGAGCAGAGTTTGGAGACTAGAATGCAGAAGCACTGTTGCAGGGAGCAGTGGTTGGAGACTGAGGTGCAGATGGTTCATTGCAAAGAGAAGAGGTTGGAGACTGGGGTGCATTAGGCCTGTTACAAAGAGCAGAGTTTGGAGACTGGGGTGCAGAAGACCTGTTACAATGAGCAGAGGTTGCAGACTGGTGTACAGAAGGATTGTTACAGATAGCAGAGGATGGAGACTGAGGTGCAGAAAGATTGTTACAGAGAGCAGAGGTTGGAGACTGAAGTGCAGAAGGACTCTCACAGGCAGCAGAGGTTTGAGACTGGGGTTCAGAAGGACCATGCAGAAAGCAGAGGTTGAAGACTGAGGGGCAGAATGATCATTGCAGAGAGCAGAGGTCTCAGACTGTGGTGCAGAATGATCGTTATAGAGAGCAGAGGTTGGAGACTGCGGTGCAGAAGGACAGTTACTGACAGCACAGATCGAGCCTGGGGTGCAGAAGAAATGTTGCAGAGAGCAGAAGTTGGAGACTGGGGTGCAGAAGGACTGTTTCTGAGAGCAGAGGTTCGAGACTGGGGTGCAGAAGAACTGATACAGAAAGCTGACGTTGGAGACTGGGGTGCAGAAGGACCGTTACAGAGAGCAGAAGTTGGAGACTGAGTTACAGAAGGACTGTTACAGAGAGCAGAGGTTGGATACTGGGGTGCAGAAGGACTGATGCAGAGAACAGCATTTGGAGACGGGTGTGCAGACAAACCGTTTCAGAGAGCAGAGGTTGGAGACTCAGGTGCAGAAGGATTGTTACAGAGAGCAGAGGTAGGGGTAGGATAGTGGTGTGCAAAAGGACTGATCCAGAGAGCATATGTTGGAGAATGGTGTTCAGAAGGCCTGTTACAGAGAGCAGCGGTTTGAGACTGAGGTGCTTAAGGATCATTTATGAGAGCAGATATAGGAGACTGAGGTGCAGAAGGACTGTTACAGAGAGGAGTGGTTGGAGACTGGGGTACAAAAGGATTCTTACAGAGAGCAGAGGATGGAGACTGGGGTGCAGAAAAAGTGTTACAGAGAGCAGAGGATGGAGACTGGTGTGCAGAAGGAGTGTTACAGAGAGCAGAGTTTGTAGATTGGTGTCCAGAAGAACTGTTAAAGAGAGCAGATGTTGAAGACTGAGATGCAGAAAGATTGTTACAGAGAGCAGAGTTTTGACACTGATGTTCAGAAGGACTGTTACAGAGCAGAGATCAGAGACTGGTGTGTAGAAGGATTATTGCAGAGAACAGAGTGTTGAGACTGAGGTGCAGAAGGATCGTTGCAGAGAGCAGAGGTTTAAGACTGGGGTGCAGAAGGACAGTTACAGAGAGCACAGGTTGGAGACTGGGGTTAAGAAGAAATGTTGCAGAGTGAAGAAGTTGGAGACTGGGGTGCAAAAGTACTTTTGCAGAGAGCAGATTTTGGAGACTGTGGTACAGAAGGACTTTTACAGAGAGGATAGGTTGGAGACTGGGGTGCAGAAAGATTCTTACAGAGATCAGAGGATGAAGACTGGGGTGCAGAATAACTGTTGCATAGAGCAGACGTTGGAGACTGGGGTGCAGAAAGTTCGTTGCAGATAGTAGAGGTTTGAGACTGGGGTGTAGAAGTACTTTTGCAGAAAACAAATGTTTGAGACTGGGGTGCAAAAGGACTTTTGCAGAGAGCAGAGGTTGGTAACTGAGGTGCAGAAGGAGTGTTACAGAGAGCAGAGTTTGGAGACTGGGGTGCAGAAGAATTGATACAGAAAGCAGAGTGTGGAGACTCGGGTGCAGAAGGACCATTACACAAAGCAGAGTTTGGAGACTGCGGTACACAAGGACTATTGGAAAGAGCTGAGTTTGGAGACTGGGGTTCAGAAGGAGTAATGCAGAAAGAAGAGTTTGGAGACTGGGGTGCCGAAGGACAGTTACAGAGAGCACAGATGGAGACTGGGGTGCAAAAAAAATGTTAAAGAGAGCAGAAGTTGGAGACTGGGGTGAAGAAGGGCCGTTACAGAGAGCAGAAGTTGGAGAATGAAGTGTGAAGAACTGTTACAGAGAGCAGAGTTTGGAGACTGGGGTGCAGAAGAACTGATACAAAAAGCAGACGTTGGAGACTGGGGTGCAAAAGGCCCTTTACAGAGAGCAGATGTTGGAGACTGCGGTACAGATGGACTGTTATAGAGAGCAGAGGTTGGAGACTTGGGTGCAGAAGGACTGATGCAGAGAACAGAGTTTGGAGACTGGGGTGCAGAAGAAACTTTGCAGAGAGCAGAGGTTGGAGACTGAGGTGAAGAAGGATCGTTGCAAAGATAAGAGGATGGAGACTGGGTTGCAGAAGGCCTTTTATAGAGTGCAGAGGTTGGAGAGTGGGGTGTAGAAGGCCTGTTACTAAGAGCAGAATTTGTAGACTGGGGTGCAGAAGCACTTTTACAGATAGCACAGTTTTGAGACAGGGTTGCTGAAGGATTTTACAGAGAGCATTTTGGAGACTGAGTTTCTGAAGGACTGTTTCAGAGAGCAAAGGTTGGAAACTGGGGTTTAGAAGGATTGTTTCAGAGTGCAGAGTTTTCAGACTGATGTGCAGAAAGACTGTAGTAAAGAGCAGATATTGGATCCTGGGGTGCAGAAGAACTGTGACAGAGAGCAGAGTTTGGAGACTGGGGTGAAGAAGAATCCTTGTAGAGAGCACAGGTTGGGGACTGGGGTGCAGAAGGACTTTTTCAGAAAGCAGAGGTTGAAGACTGGGGTGCAGAAGGTCTGTTACAGAGATAAGAGTTTTGAGACTGGGGTTTAGAAGGACTGTTACACAGAGCAGAGTTTGACGAATTGGTTTCAGAAGGATCTTACCTAGAACAGAGTTTGGAGACGGAGGTGCAGAAGAACTTTTGTAGAGCATAGAGGTTGGATACTTAGGAGCAGAAGGACTGTTGTAGAGAGCAGAGGTTGGAGACTGAGGTCCAGATGGATTGTTACAGAGGTCAGAGTGTGGAGACTGGGGAAAAAGGGAGTGTTAAAGAGAGCAGAGTTTGGAGATTGGGGTGCAGTAGAACTGTTACCTGGAGCAGAGGTTGGAGACTGGGGTGCAGAAGGACTGTCTCAGAGAGCAGAGTTTGGAGACTGAGGTGCAGAAGGACTGTTACAAAGAGCAGAGGTTGGAAACTGGGGTGCAGATAAGCCGTTGCAGAGAGCAGAGGTTGAAACCTGGGTAGAAGAAAGATTGTTGCAGAGAACGGATGTTGGAGACTGGGGTGCAGAAGGACTGTTACGGAGAGCAGAAGTTGGAGACTGAAATGCAGAAGGACCTTTACAGATTGCAGAACTTCGAACCTGAGGTGGAGTAGGACTTTTACAGAGAGGAGAGGTTGGAGACTGGGGTGCAAAAGGATTCTTACAGAGAGCAAAGTATGGAGACTGGGGTGCAGAAGGAGTTTTACAGAATGCAGAGTTTGGAGATTGGGGTTCAGAAGAACTGTTACAAAGAACAGATGTTGGAGACTGGGGTGTAGAAGGTTTCTTACAGGGAACAGAGTTTGGATACGTACATGAAGATGAATTTTTACAGAGAGCAGAGTTTGGACACTGATGTGCAGAAGGACAGTTATAGAGAGCAGAGCTTGGAGACTAGGGTGCAGAAGGAGTGTTGCAGAGAGCAGAGTTTGGAGACTGTGGTGAAGAAGGATCGATGCAGAGAGCAGAGGTTGAAGACTGAGGTGCAGAACGATCGCTACAGAGAGCACAGGTTGGATACTGGTGTGCAGCAGGACAGTTGCAGAGAGCACTGTTTGGAGACTGGGGTGAAGAAGGACTGTAGCAGAGAGCAGAGGTTGGAGACTGGGGTGCAGAAGGACTGTTGCAGAGAGCAGAGGTTAGAGACTGGGGTGCAGAAGGACTGTTTCAGATAGCAGAAGTTGGAGACTTAGGTGAAGAAGGACTGTTACAGAGAGCAGAGGTTGGAGACTTGGGTCCAGAATAACTGATATCGAAAGTAGAGTTAGGAGTCTGGGGTGCAGAAGGACCATTACAGACAGCAGAGGTTGGAGCCTGCAGTACAGAAAAACTGTTACATGGAGCAGAGTTTTAAGCCTGGGGTGCACAAATACTTTTTCTTAGAAGAGAGGATGTTGACTGGGGTGCAGAAAGAATGTTGCAGACAGCAGAAGTTGGAGACTGAGGTGCAGAAGGATCATAGCAGAGAGCAGAGATTTCAGACTGAGGTGCAGAAGGACTGTTACAGAGAGCAGATGTTAAAGACTGGGGTGCACAAGGACTGTTGCAGAGAGTAGCAGTTGGAGTATGGCGTCCAGAAGGACTGTTGCCGAGAGCAGAGTTTGGAAACTGGGGTGGAGAATAACTGCTGCAGAGAGTAGAGGTAAGAGACTGAGGTTAAGAAGGACTGTTAGAGAGAGCAGACGTTGGAGACTGGGGTGCAGAAAGACTGATACAGAAAGCAGACGTTGGTTACCTGGGTGCAGAAAGACTGTTGCAGAGAGCAGTGGTTGGAGACTGAGGTGGAGAAGGACTGTTGCAGAGAGCAGATGTTGGAGACTGGGGTGCAAAACGACTGTTGCAGAGAGCAGAGATTTCAGACTGAGGTACAGAAGGACTCTTACACAGAGCAGATTTTGGAGAATGTTGGGCAGAAGGACTGATACAGAAAGCAGAGGTTGGAGACTGGGCTTCAGAAGGACCTTTACAGAGAACAGAGGTTGGAGACTGCGGTACAGAAGGACTGTTACAGAGAGCAGACGTTGGAGACTGGGGTGCAGAATAAGTTTTGTAGAGAACAGAGGTTGGAGACTGGGGTGCAGAAAGACCATTGCAGAAAGCATAGGTTGGAGATTGGGGCACAGAAGTACTGTTGCAGAGAGAAGAGGTTGGTGTCTGAGGTGCAGAAGAACTGTAACAGAGAGCAGAGGTTCGAGACCGGGGTGCAGAAAAACTGATACAGAAAGGAGAGTTTGGATACTGGGGTGCAGAATGACCATTACAGAGAGCAGAGGTTGGAGACTGCAGTACAGAAGTACTGTTACAGAGAGCAGAGGTTGGAGACTGCGGTGGAAAAGGACTGTTACAGAGAGCATATTTTGGAGACTGGGGTGAGGCAGGACTGTTGCAGAGAGAAGAGGTTGACGACTGGGTTGCAGAAGAACTGTTGCAGAGAGCAGAGGTTTCAGAGTGAGGTCCAGAAGAACTGTTACAGAGGAAAGAGTTTGGAGACTGTGGTGAAGAAAGACTGATACAGAAGCAGAGGTTGGAGACTGGGGTTCAGAAGGACTCTTACGGAGAACAGAGGTTGAAGACTGCGGTACAGAAGAACTGTTGTAAAGAACAGGTTGGAGACTGGGTTGCAAAAGAAATGTTACAGAGAGCAGCGTTTGAAAACTGGGGTGCAGAAGGATCTTACAGTGAGGAAAGTTTGGAGACTGGAGTGCAGAAGGAATTTTGCATAGAGCAGACGTTGGAGACTGGGGTGCAGAAAGATCGTTGCAGAGAGTAGATTATGGAGACTGGGGTATAGAAGGACTGTTCTAGAGAGCAGAGGTTGGAGACTAGGGTGCAGAAGGACTCTTGCAGATAGCAGTTGTTGAAGAATGATGTGCATAAAAACTGTTACAGAGAGCAGTGTTTAGAGACTGGAGTGCAGGACTGATACTGAGAGCAGAGACTGGAGACTGGGGTGCAGAAGGACTGTTAAAGAGAGCAGAGTTTAGAGACTTGAATGCAGAAGGCCTGTTACAGAGAGGAGAGGTTGTATACTGGGGTACAGAATGCCTCTTACAGAGAACAGAGGTTGGAGACTGATGTGCAGAAGGACTGTAACAGAGAGCAGAGGTTGGAGACTAGCGTGCAAATAGACTGTTGCAGAGTGCAGTGTTTGGAGACTGGGGTGCAGAAAGACTGTTGCAGAGAGCAGAGGTTGGAGACTGAGGTGCAGAAGTATAGATAAAGAGAGCAGAGGTTTTAGACTGGGGTTCAGAAGGACTGATACAGAAAGTAGTGTTTGGAGACTGGGGTGCAGAAGGACAAGTTATGGAAAGCAGAGGTTGGAGACTGCGGTACAGAAGGACTGTTACAGAGAGCAGATGTTAAAGACTGGTTAGCAGAAGGACTGTTGCAGAGGACAGAGGTTGGAGACTGGGGTGCCACAGGACACTTGCAGAAAGAAGAGGTTAAAGACTGGGGTACAGAAGGACCGTTACATAGAGCAGATTTTTCAGAGTACACTACAGCAGGACTTTTACAGAGAGCAGATGTTTGAGACTGGGGTGGAGAAGGACTGTTGCAGAGAACTGAGGAAGGAGACTGGGGTGCAGAAGGATCATTGTGGAGAGCAGAGTATTGAGACTGGTGTGCAGAAGAACTGTTACAGAGAACAGAGTTAGGAGAAGGGGTGCAGAAGGACTGTTGCAGACAGCAGAGTTTGGTGACTGAGGTGCAGAAGGACTGTTACAGAGAGCAGAGGTTGGAGACTGGGGTGCAGATAGACTGATACAGAAAGCAGAGGTTAGAGAATGGTGTGCAGAAGGAACGTTACAGAGAGTAGATTTTGGAGACTACACTACAGAAGTACTGTTACAGAGTGTAGAGTTTGGAGACTGGGGTGGAAAAGGACTGTTTCAGAGAGTAGATGTTGGATACTGGGGTGCAGAAGAACTGTTGCAGAGAGCAAAATTTGGAGACTAAGGTGCAGAAGGATTGTTGCAGGGAGCAGATTTTGGAGACTGAGGTTCTGAAGGACTCTTGCAGACAACAGAGGTTGGATAATGGGGTGCAGAAGGACCGTTGCAGAGAGCAGAGTTTGGAGACTGCAGTACATAAGTAGTGTTGAGAGGTGAGATGAAGTACAGAAGGACTGCTGAGAGATGAGATGAAGAAGGACTGTTACAGAAAGCAGACTTTGTAGACTTGGGTGCAGAAGGATCGTTGCACAGAGCAAAGTTTTCAGACTGAGGTGAAGAAGGACTGTTTCAGAGAGCAGATGTTGGAGACTGGGGTGCAGAAAAACTTTTGAAGAGAGCTGAGGTTGGAGACTGGGTTTCAAAAGAAACGTTGCAGAGAGCAGAGTTTGGAGACTGGGGTGCAAAACGATTGTTACAGAGAGGAGAGGTTCGAGAATGGGGTGCAGAAGGACAATTGCGGAGAGCACAGTTTGGGGACTGATGTGCAGAAAAATTGTTACAGGGAACAGAAGTTGGAGACTTGGGTGCAGAAAGAATGTTGCAGAGATCAGAGGTTGGAGACTGCGGTGTAAAAAGACTGTTGCAGAGAGCAGAGGTTGAAGACTGGGGTGTAGAAGGACTGTTGCAGAGAGCAGAAGTTGGAGACTTATGTGCAGCAGGACTGTTACAGAGAGCAGATGTTGAAGACTGGCGTGCAGAAGGAATGATACACAGAGCAGAGGTTTGAGACTTTGGTGCAGAAAGGCCGTTAAAAAGATCACAGCTTGGAGACTACAGTACAGAAAGACTGTTACTGAGAGCAGAGGTTGGAGACTGGCGTGAAGAAGCACTGTTGCAGAGAGCATATGTTGGAGACTGAGGTACAGAAGGACTGTTACAGAGAGCAGAGGTTGGAAACTGGGGACCAGAAGGACTGTTACAGAGAGCAGAGGTTGAAGACTTGGGTGCAGAAGGACTGATGCAGAGAACAGAGTTTGGAGACTGAGGTTCAGCAGAAACTTTGCAGAGAGCAGAGGTTGGAGATTGAGGTGAAGAAGGATCATTTCAGAGAGAAGAGGATGGAGTCTGGGTGCAGAAGGCCTGTCACAGAGAGCAGAGTTTGGAGAATGGGGTGCAGAAGCACTGTTACAGATAGCACAGTTTCGAGACAGGGTTGCAGAAGGATCTTACAGAGAGCATTTTGGAGACTGAGTTTCAGAAGGACTGTTTCAGAGAGCAAAGTTTGGAAACTGGGGTCCAGAAAGATTGTTTTAGAGTGAAGAGTTTTCAGAGTGATGTGCATAAAGACTGTAGTAGAGAGTAGACATTGGATCATGGGGTGCAGAAGAACTGTGACAGAGAGCAGAGTTTGGAGACTGGGGTGCAGAAGAATCGTTGCAGAGAGCACAGGTTGGGGACTGGGGTGCAGAAGGCCTGTTACAGAGAGCAGAGGTTGAAGACTGCGGTGCAGAAGGCCTGTTACAGAGAGCAGAGTTTGGAGACTGGGGTTTAGAAGGACTGTTACACAGAGCAGATTTTGACGAATAAGTTTCAGAAGGATCTTACAGAGAACAGAGTTTGGAGAAGGAGGTGCAGAAAAACTTTTGTAGAGCATAGAGGTTGGAGACTTACGAGCAGAAGGACTGTTGTAGAGAGTAGAGCTTGGAGACTGGTGTGCAGAAGAACAGCTACAGAGAGCGCAGGTTGAAGACTGGGGTTAAGAATAAATTTTGCAGAGAGCAGAGGTTGGAGACTGGGTTACAGAAGGACTGTTGCAGAGAGCAGATTTTGAAGACTGCGGTACAGAAAAACTTTTACAGAGGAGAGGTTGGAGACTGGTGTGCAGAAGGATTCTTACAGAGAGCAGAGGATGGAGACTGGGGTGCAGAATAACTGTTGCATAAAGCAGACGTTGGAGACTTGGGTTCAGAAAGTTCGTTGCAGATAGTAGAGGTTTGAGACTGGGGTGTAGAAGGACTTTTGCAGAGAGCAGAGGTTTGAGACTGGGGTGCAGAAGGACTTTTGCAGAGAGAAGAGGTTGGTAACTGAGGTACAGAAGGACTGTTACAGAGAGCAGAGGTTGAAGACTGTGGTGCAGAAGAACTGATACAGAAAGCATAGTGTGGAGACTGGGGTGCAGAAGGACCATTACATAAAGCAGAGTTTGGAGACTGCAGTACACAAAGACTGTTAGAGAGAGCTGAGTTTGGAGACTGGGGTGCAGAAGGAGTAATGCAGAAAAAAGAGTTTGGAACCTGGGGTGCCGAAGGACAGTTACAGAGAGCACAGATGGAGACTGGGGTGCAAAAGAAATGTTTCAGAGAGCAGAAGTTGGAGACTAGGGTGAAGAAGGACCGTTGCAGAGAGCAGAAGTTGGAGGCTGAAGTGTGAAGAACTGTTACAAAGAGCAGAGTTTGGAGACTGGGGTGCCGAAGAACTGATACAGAAAGCCGACTTTGGAGACTGGGGTGCAAAAGGACCGTCACATAGAGAAGATGTTTGAGACTGCGGTACAGAAGGACTGTTGCAGAGAGCAGAGGTTGAAGACTTGGGAGCAGAAGGACTGATGCAGAGAACAGAGTTTGGAGACTGGGGTTCATAAGAAACTTTGCAGAGAGCAGAGGTTGGAGATTGAGGTGAAGAAGGATCGTTGCAGAGAGAAGAGGATGGAGACTGGGTGTAAAAGGCCTGTTACAGAGAGCAGAGTTTGGAGAATGGGGTGCAGAAGCACTGTTACAGATAGCACAGTTTCGAGTCAGGGTTGCAGAAGGATCTTACAGAGAGCATTTTGGAGACTGAGTTTCAGAAGGACTGTTTCAGAGAGCAAAGGTTGCAAACTGGGGTCCAGAAAGATTGTTTTAGAGTGCAGAGTTTTCAGACTGATGTGCAGAAATACTGTAGTAGAGAGCAGACATTGGATCATGAGGTGCAGAAGGACTGTGACAGAGAGCAGAGTTTGGAGACTGGGGTGCAAAAGAATCGTTGCAGAGAGAACAGGTTGGGGACTGGGGTGCAGAAGGCCTGTTACAGAGAGCAGAGGTTGAAGACTGTGGTGCAGAAGGCCTGTTACAGAGAGCAGAGTTTGAAGACTGGGGTTTAGAAAGACTGTTACACAGAGCAGAGTTTGAAGATTGGGTTTCAAAAGGATTTTACAGAGAACAGAGTTTGGAGAAGGAGGTGCAGAAGGACTTTTATAGAGCATAGAGGTTAGAGACTTACGAGCAGAAGGACTGTTGTAGAGAGCAGAGCTTGGAGACTGAGGTCCAGAAGGATTGTTACAGAGATCAGAGTGTGGAGACTGGGGAGAAGAAGAAGTGTTACAGAGAGCAGAGTTTGGAGATTGGGGTGCAGTAGAACTGTTACCTGGAGCAAAGGTTGGAGACTGGGGTGCAGAAGGACTCTCTCAGAGAGCAGAGTTTGGAGACTGAGGTGCAGAAAGACTGTTACAAAGAGCACAGGTTGGAAACTGGGGTGCAGAAAAACCGTTGCAGAGAGCAGAGGTTTGAACCTGGGGAGAAGAAGGATCATTGCAGAGAACGGATGTTGGAGACTGGGGTGCAGAAGGACTGTTACAGAGAGCATAGGTTGGAGACTGAAATGCAGAAGGACCTTTACAGATTTCAGAACTTCGAGACTGAGGTGGAGTAGGACTTTTAAAGAGAGGAGTGTTTGGAGACTGGGGTGCAAAAGGTTTCTTACAGAGAGCAGAGTATTGAGACTGGGGTGCAGAAGGAGTTTTACAGAGTGCAGAGTTTGGAGATTGGGGTTCAGAATAACTGTTAAAGAGAGCAGAGGTTGGAGACTGGGGTGTAGAATGTCTCTTACATAGAAAAATGTTTGAAGACGTACATGAATATGAATTTTTAAAGAGAGCAGAGTTTGGACACTGATGTGCAGAAGGACAGTTATAGAGAGCAGAGCTTGGAGACTGGGGTGCAGAAGTAGTGTTGCAGAGAGCAGAGTTTGGAGACTGTGGTGAAGAAGGATCGATGCAGAGAGCAGAGATTGAAAACTGAGGTGCAGAAAGGTCGCGACAGAGAGCAGAGGTTTGAGAATGGGGTGCAGCAGGACAGTTGCAGAGAGCACTGTTTGGAGACTGTGGTGAAGAAGAACTGTAGAAGAGAGCAGATGTTGAAGACTGGGGTGCAGAAGGATTGTTGCAGAGAGCAGAGTTTGGAGACTGGGGTGTAGAAGGACTGTTGCAGAGAGAAGAGGTTGAAGACTGGGGTGCAGAAAGACTTTTGCAGAGAGCAGAGGTTGGAGACTCAGGTGAAGAAGGACTGTTACAGAGAGCAGAGGTTGGAGACTTGGTTGCAAAATAAATGATATCGAAATTAGAGTTTGGAGTCTGGGTGCAGAAGGACCATTACAGTCAGCAGAGGTTGGAGACTGCAGTACAGAAGGACTGTTACAGAGAGCAGAGTTTGGAGCCTGGGGTGTCCAAAGACTTTTGCTTAGAACAGAGGTTGGAGACTAGGGTGCAGAAGGACTGTTGCAGAGAGCAGATGTTGGAGTCTGAGGTGAAGAAGGATCGTTGCAGAGAGCAGAGTTTTCAGACTGAGGTGCAGAAGGACTGTTACAGAGAGCAGATGTGAAAGACTGGGGTGTACAAAGACTGTTGCAGAGAGTAGCAGTTGGAGAATGGCGTCCAGAAGGACTGTTGCCGATAGCAGAGGTTGGAAACTGGGGTGGAGAAGAACTGCTGCAGAGAGTAGAGGTTAGAGACTGAGGTGCAGAAGGAATGTTAGAGAGAGTAGACGTTGGAGACTGGGGTCCAGAAGGACTGATACAGAAAGCAGACGTTGGTGACCTGTGTGCAGAAGGACTGTTGCAGAGAGCAGAGGTTTGAGACTGAGGTAGAGAAGGACTGTTGCAGAGAGCAGATGTTGGAGACTGGGGTGCAGAAGGACTGTTGCAGAGAGCAGAGATTGCAGACTGGGGTGAAGAAGGACTATTGCAGAGAGCAGAGGTTGCAGACTGAGGTATAGAAAGACTGTTACAGAGAGCAGAGTTTGGAGAATGTGGTGCAGAAGGATTGATACAGAAAGAAGAGGTTGGAGACTGGGCTTCAGAAGGACCCTTACAGAGAACAAAGGTTGGAGACTGCGGTACAGAAGGACTGTTACAGAGAGCATAGGTTGGAGACTGGGGTGCAGGATAAGTGTTGTAGAGAACAGAGGTTGGAGACTGGGGTGCAGAAGGACCATTGCAGAAAGCAGAGGTTGGAGATTGGGGCACAGAAGTACTGTTGCAGAGAGAAGAGGTTGGTGTCTGAGGTGCAGAAGGACTGTTACAGAGAGCAGAGGTTAGAGACCGGGGTGCAGAAGGACTGATACAGTAAGGAGAGTTTGGAGACTGGGGTGCAGAATGACCATTACAGAGAGCAGAGGTCGAAGACTGCAGTACAGAAGTACTGTTACAGAGAGCAGAGGTTGTAGACTGCGGTGGAAAAGGACTGTTACATAGAGCATATTTTGGAGACTGGGGTGAGGCAGGACTGTTGCAGAGAGAAGAGGTTGAAGACTGGGTTGCAGAAGGACTGCTGCAGAGAATAGAGGTTGCAGAGTGAGGTGCAGAAAGACTGTTACAGAGAGAAGAGTTTGGAGACTGTGGTGAAGAAAGACTGATATAGAAAGCAGAGGTTGGAGACTGGGGTTCAGAAGGACTCTTCCAGAGAAGAGAGGTTGAAGACTGCAGTACAGAAGAACTGTTGTAGAGGACAGGTTGGAGACTGGGGTGCAGAAGGAATGTTACAGAGAGCAGCGTTTGGAAACTGGGTTGCAGAAGGATCTTACAGAGAGGAAAGTTTCGAGACTGGAGTGTAGAAAAAATTTATCAGAGAGCAGACGTTGGAGACTGGGGTGCAAAAGGATCATTGCAGAGAGTAGATTATGGAGATTGGGGTATTAAGGACTGTTCTAGAGAGCAGAGGTTGGAGACTGTGGTGAAGAAAGACTCTTGCAGAGAGCAGTTGTTGATGACTGATGTTCAGTAAAACTGTTACAGAGAGCAGTGTTTGGAGACTGGGGTGCAGGCCTGATACTGAGAGCAGAGGTTTGAGACTGGGGTGCAGAAGGACTGTTATAGAGAGGAGAGGTTGGAGACTGGGCTGCAGAGAGACTGTTGCAGATTGCAGTGTTTGGAGACTGGGGTGCAGAAGGACTGTTGCAGAGAGCAGAGGTAGGAGACTGGCTTGCAGAAGGACTGTTACAGAGAGCAGAGTTTGAAGCCTGGCGTGCAGAATGACGGATACAAAAAGCAGAGTTTGTAGACTGCGTTCCAGAAAGACTGATACAGAAAGCAGAGTTTGGAGATGGGGTGCAGAAAGACCCTTACAGAGAACAGAGGTTTGTGACTGCGGTACAGAAGGACTGTTACAGAGAGCAGAGGTTGGAGACTGGGGTGCACAATAAATGTTGTAGAGGAAAGAGTTTGGAGACTCTGGTGCTGAAGGACCATTGCAGAAAGCATATGTTGAAGACTGGGTTTCAGAAGGATCTTACAGAGAGCAGAGTTTGGACACTGAGGTGCAGAAGACTGTTGCAGAGAGCAGAGATTCGAGATTGGGGCGCAAAAGGACTGTTGCAGAGAGCAGAGATTTGAGTCTGAGGTGCAGAAAAACTGTTACAGAGAGCAGAGGTTGGTGACTTCGGTGGAAAAGTACTGTTGCAGAGAGCAGATTTTAAAGACTGGGGTGATGAAGGACTGTTGCAGAGAGCAGAGGTTGAAGACTGGGGTGCAGAAGGACTGTTGCAGAGAGCAGATTTTGCAGAGTGCGATGCAGAAGGACTGTTACAGAGAGCAGAGTTTGGAGAATGTGGTGCAGAAGGACTGATACAGAAAGCATTGGTTGGTGACTGGGGTGCAGAAGGACCCTTACAGAGAACAGAGTTTGAAGACTGCGGTACAGAAAAACTGATGTAGAGAACAAGGTTGGAGAGTTGGGTGCAGAGGGACCATTGCAGAGAGCAAACTTTGGAAACTGGGTGCAGAAGGAATGTTATAGTGAGCAGAGTTTGTAAATGGGGTGCATAAGGATCTTACAGAGAGAAAAATTTGGAGACTGGGGTGCAGAAGGATTGTTGCAGAGATTAGACGTTTGAGACTGGGGTGAAGAAGGATCGTTGCAGAGAGTAGATTATAGAGACTGGGGTATACAAGGACTGTTCTAGAAAGCAGAGGTTGGAGACTAGGGTGCAGAAAGACTGTTTCAGATAGCATTTGTTGAAGACTGAGGTGCAGAAAAACTGTTACAGAGAGCATGCTTGGAGACTAAGTTGCAGGACTGATACTGAGAGCAGAGTTTGAAGACTGGGGTGCAGAAGGATCATACAGAAAGCAGAGTTTGGAGACTGAGGTGCAGAAGGACTGCCCCAGAGAGCAGAGGTTGGAGATTGGGGTGCAGAAGGACTGTTAAAAAGAGCAGAGTTAAGAGACTTGGGTGCAGAAGGCCTGTTACAGAGAGCAGAAGATGGAGACTGAGGTGCAGATGGACTGTTACAGAGATAGATGTTGAATACTGAGGTGCAAAAAGACCATTGCAGAGAGCAGATGTTGGAGACTGAGGTGCAGAAGGACTGTTGCGCAGTGCAGAGGTTTGAGACTTGGGTGTAAAAGGACTGTAGCAGCTAGCAGAGGATGCCAAAGGACCTTTGCAGAGAGCAGAATTTGGAGACTGAGGTGCAGATGGCCTATTACATAGAGCAGAGGTTAGATACTTGAGTGCAGAAGAACTGATAGAAGAAGCAGTGGTTGGAGACTGGGGTTCAGAAGACAGTTACAGGGAGAAGAGTTTGGAAATTGCAGTACAGATGAACTGTTTCAGAACAGAGAATGGAGACTGGGGTTGAGAAGGACTGTTGCAGAGATCTGATGTTTGAGACTTGTGTGCAGAAAAACTGTTGTAGAGAGTAGGTTGGAGACTGGGGTACAGAAGGACTTTTGAAGAGGGTAGGGGTTGGAGATTGGGGTGCACAATAAATGTTGTAGAGGAAAGAGTTTGGAGACTCTGGTGCTGAAGGACCATTGCAGAAAGCATATGTTGAAGACTGGGTTTCAGAAGGATCTTACAGAGAGCAGAGTTTGGACACTGAGGTGCAGAAGACTGTTGCAGAGAGCAGAGATTCGAGATTGGGGCGCAAAAGGACTGTTGCAGAGAGCAGAGATTTGAGTCTGAGGTGCAGAAAAACTGTTACAGAGAGCAGAGGTTGGTGACTTCGGTGGAAAAGTACTGTTGCAGAGAGCAGATTTTAAAGACTGGGGTGATGAAGGACTGTTGCAGAGAGCAGAGGTTGAAGACTGGGGTGCAGAAGGACTGTTGCAGAGAGCAGATTTTGCAGAGTGCGATGCAGAAGGACTGTTACAGAGAGCAGAGTTTGGAGAATGTGGTGCAGAAGGACTGATACAGAAAGCATTGGTTGGTGACTGGGGTGCAGAAGGACCCTTACAGAGAACAGAGTTTGAAGACTGTGGTACAGAAAAACTGATGTAGAGAACAAGGTTGGAGAGTTGGGTGCAGAGGGACCATTGCAGAGAGCAAACTTTGGAAACTGGGTGCAGAAGGAATGTTATAGTGAGCAGAGTTTGTAAATGGGGTGCATAAGGATCTTACAGAGAGAAAAATTTGGAGACTGGGGTGCAGAAGGATTGTTGCAGAGATTAGACGTTTGAGACTGGGGTGAAGAAGGATCGTTGCAGAGAGTAGATTATAGAGACTGGGGTATACAAGGACTGTTCTAGAAAGCAGAGGTTGGAGACTAGGGTGCAGAAAGACTGTTTCAGATAGCATTTGTTGAAGACTGAGGTGCAGAAAAACTGTTACAGAGAGCATGCTTGGAGACTAAGTTGCAGGACTGATACTGAGAGCAGAGTTTGAAGACTGGGGTGCAGAAGGATCATACAGAAAGCAGAGTTTGGAGACTGAGGTGCAGAAGGACTGCCCCAGAGAGCAGAGGTTGGAGATTGGGGTGCAGAAGGACTGTTAAAAAGAGCAGAGTTAAGAGACTTGGGTGCAGAAGGCCTGTTACAGAGAGCAGAAGATGGAGACTGAGGTGCAGATGGACTGTTACAGAGATAGATGTTGAATACTGAGGTGCAAAAAGACCATTGCAGAGAGCAGATGTTGGAGACTGAGGTGCAGAAGGACTGTTGCGCAGTGCAGAGGTTTGAGACTTGGGTGTAAAAGGACTGTAGCAGCTAGCAGAGGATGCCAAAGGACCTTTGCAGAGAGCAGAATTTGGAGACTGAGGTGCAGATGGCCTGTTACATAGAGCAGAGGTTAGATACTTGAGTGCAGAAGAACTGATAGAAGAAGCAGTGGTTGGAGACTGGGGTTCAGAAGACAGTTACAGGGAGAAGAGTTTGGAAATTGCAGTACAGATGAACTGTTTCAGAACAGAGAATGGAGACTGGGGTTGAGAAGGACTGTTGCAGAGATCTGATGTTTGAGACTTGTGTGCAGAAAAACTGTTGTAGAGAGTAGGTTGGAGACTGGGGTACAGAAGGACTTTTGAAGAGGGTAGGGGTTGGAGATTGGGGTGCAGAAAACCGAGGCGAAGAAGGACTGTTGGAGATAACAGAGTTTGGAGACAGGGGTGCAGAAGGACCATTGCAGAGAGCAGAGGTTGGAGACTGAGGTGCAGAAGTATTGTTACAGAGAGCAGAGTTTGGAGACTGGGGTGCAGAAAGACTGTTGCAGAATGCAGAAGTTTGAGACTGAGTTGCCGAAAAACTGTTGCAGAGAACGGAGTTTGGAGACTTAGGTGCAAAAGGACCGTTGCTGAGAGCAACGGTTGGAGACTGACGTAAAGAAGGATTTCTACAGAGAGAAGAGGTTGGAGACTGAGGTGCTGAAGAACTGTTACAGAGAGTAGAGGTTTGAGACTGGGGTGCAGATGGATCTTACAGAGAGCAGAGATTGGAGACTGGGGTGCAGAAGGACTGTTATAGAAAGCAGACTTTGGAGACATGGGTGCAAAACGACTGTTGTAGAGAGAAGAGGTTGAAGCTGAAGTGCAGAAGGACTGTTGCAGAGAGAAGAGGTTGGAGATGAGGTTCAGAAGGACTGTTACAGAGAGCAGAGTTTTGAGACTGGGGTGCAGAAGGACTGATATAGAAAGCAGAGTTTGGAGACTGCGGTGCAGAAGACCTTTACAGAGAGCAGAAGTTGGAGACTGTGGTACAGAAGTACTTTTACAGAGAGCAGAGGTTGCACACTGGGGTGCACAAGGACTTTTGAAGACAACAGAGGTTGGAGACTGAGGTGTAGAAAGACTGTTGCAGAGATCAGAGGTTGGAGACTGATAAGCAGAAGCATTGTTACAGAGCGCAGAGTTTGGAGACTGGGGTCCAGAAGGACTGTTTCAGAGAGCAGAGGTTAGAAACTGGGTGCAGAAGGATCTTCAAGAGAGCAGAGGTTAAAGACTGGGTTGCAGAAGAACTGTTGCAGAGTTCAGATGTTGGAGACTGGGGTGTAGAAGGATCGTTGCAGAGAGAATAGGTTGGATACTGGGGTGCTGAAGGCCTGTTACATATAGCTGAGTTTGTAGACTGGGGTGCAGGAGGCCTGTTACAGAGAGCAGAGTTTGGAGACTGGGGAGCAGGTGGACTGTTACAGAGAGCAGAGTTTGGATACTGGGTTGCAAAAGGATCTTATATAGAGCAGAGTTTGGAGATTGAGGTGCAGTAGGACTGTAACAGAGAGCAGAGGTTGGAGACTGGGGTGCAGAAGGATACTTGCAGAGAGCAGAGATTTCAAACTGAGGTGCAGAGGGACTGTTGAGAGTGCAGACGTTAAAGACTGGGTTGCAGATAGACGGTTGCAGTGAGGAGATATTAGAGGCTAGAGTGCAGAAGGACTCTTACAGAGAGCAGAGGTTGGAGACTGAGGTGCAGAAGGAGAGTTACAGACAGTAGAGTTTAGAGACAAAGGTGTAGAAGGACTGTTGCAGAGAGCAGATGTTGGAGACTGGGGTGTAAAAGAACTGTTGCAGAGAGCAGAGGTTGAGGACTGGGATGAAGAAGGAGTGTTGCAGAGAGCAGAGTTTGGAGACTGATGTGCAGAAGGAATGTTACATAGAGTAGAGTTATGAGACTGGGGTGAGGAAGGACTGATACAGAAGGGAGACTTTGGAAACTGGGGTGCATCAGGACCGTTACAGAAAGCAGACTAGTGTACAGAAGAACTGTGGCAGAGAGCAGATGGCGGACCCTGTGGTGCAGAAGGACTGTTGCAGAGAGCAGAGGTTGGAGAATTGGGTGCAGAAGGACTGTTGCAGATAACACAGGTTGGAAACTTGGGTTCAGATGGACAGTGGCAGAGAAAAAAGGTTGGAGACTGGGGTGCAGAAGGACCGTTGAAAAGAGAAGAGGTGGGAGACTGGGGTGGAGAAGAAATGTTACAGAGAGCAGAGTTTGGAAACTGAGGTGCAGAAGGATCTTACAGAGAGCAAAGTTTGGAGACTGGGGTGCAGGAGGACTGTTTCAGAGAGAAGACGTTGGAGACATGGGTGCAGAAGAATCATTGCAGAGAGAACAGTTTGAAGACTGGGGTGCAGAAGGACGGTTACAAAATGCAGAGTTTGAAGACTGCGGTACAGAAAGACTGTTACAGAGACCAGAGTTTGGAGACTGGGTGGCAGAAGTCATGTTACAGAGAGCAGAGTTTGGAGACAGTTGTGCAGAAGGACTGTTACAGAGTGCAGAGTATAAAGACTGGGTTGTAGAAGGATCTTACAAAGAGCAGAGTTGGGAGAATGAGGTGCAGAAGGACGGTTACAGAGAGCAGAAGTAGGAGACTGTGGTGCAGAAGGGTCCTTGCAGTGAGCAGACTTTTCAGAGTGAGGTGCAAAAGGACTGTTGAAGAGAGCAGATATTGGAGACTGGGGTGTAGAAGGACTGTTGAAGAGAGCAGAGGTTGGAGACTTTGGTGAAGAAGGATCGTTGCAGAGAGCAGAGGTTGGAGACTGGTTGGCAGAAGAACTGTTACAGAGAGCATAGTTTGAAACTGGGTTGCAGAAGGATTATAGAGAGCAGAGGTTGCAGACAGGGGTGCAGAAGGATTGTTACAGAGAGCAGAGCTTGGAGACTGTGGTCCAGAAAGACTCTTGCAGAGAGCAGACATTGGAGACTGGGGTTCAGAAAGATCGTTGCAGAAAGCAGAGTTGGAGACTGGGGTGTAGAAGGACTGTTGCAGAGAGCAGATGTTGGAGACTGGGGTGCAGATGGACTGTTGCAGAGAGCAGAGGTTGGAGAGTGCGGTCCAGAAAGACTGTTGCAGAGAGCAGAGGTTGGAGAATGAGGTGCAGAAAAACTGTTACAGAGAGCAGAGGTTGGAGACTTGGGTGCAGAAGGACTGTTACAGAGAGCAGAGGTTGGACACTGGGGTTCAGATGGATCTTACAGAGAGCAGATTTTGGAGACTGTGGTGCAAGAGGACTGTTGCAGAGAGCAGAGGTTGGAGACTGGTGTGAAGAATAATCTTTGCAGAGAGAAGTGTTTGGAGACTAGGGTGCAGACGGCCTGTTACAGAGAACAGTGGTTGGAGACTGGGTTGCAGAAGTCCTGTTGCAGAGAGCAGAGGTTGCATACTGTTGTGCAGTCGGATGATTACCGAGTGCAGAGTTTAAAGACTGGGTTGCAGAAGTATCTTACAGAGAGTAGAGTTTGGAGACTGGGTTTTAGAAGGATGCTACAAAGAACAGAGGTTGGAGACTGTAGTGCAGAAGGACTGTTACAGAGAGTAGAGGTTGGAGACTGAGGTGCAGAAGGATAGATACAGAGAACAGAGGTTGGAGACTGCGGTTCAGACAGACTGATACAGAAAGCAGAGGTTGGAGACTGGGGTTGAGAAGGACCGTTACAAAGAGCACAGGTTGGAGACCGCGGTACAGAAGGACCAGAAGTCGGAGACTAAGGAGCAGAAGGACTGTTGCAGAGGACAGAGTTTGGAGACTGGGGTGGAGAAGGAATGTTACAGAGTACAGAGTATGGAATCTGGAGTGCATAAGAATCTTACAAAAAGCAGAGGTTGGAGACTGTGGTGCAGAAGGACTGTTGAAGAGAGCAGACGTTGGAGACTGGGATCCAGAAGGAGCGTTGCAGATAGCAGAGTTTAGAGACTGTGGTGCAGAAGGACGGTTACAAAGAGCAGAGGTTAAAGACTGGGGTGCAGAAGGACTGTTGCAGAGAGCAGAGTTTTGAGACTGGTGTGGAGAGAATAGTTGCAGAGAGAAGAATTTGGAGACTTGGGTGCAGAAGGTCTGTTACAGAGAGCAGTGGTTGGAGACTGGGTTGATGAAGGATCTTACAGAGAGCAGAGATTAGAGACTGAGGTGCAGGGGGACTGTTACCGAGAGCAGTGGTTGGAGACTGGGGTGCAGAAGGATCCTGAAAAGAGCCAAATTTTCAGACTGAGGTGCAGAAGGACTGTCACAGAGAGCATAGGTTAGAGACTGAGTTTTAGAAGGACTGTTACAGAGAGCAGAGTTTGGAGACTCAGGTGCAGAAAGACTTTTACAGGAAGCAGATTTTGGAAATTGGTGTGCAGAAGGACCGTTAAGGAGAGCAGAGTTTGGAGACTGCTGTATAGGACTGTTACCGAGAGCAGAGGTTGGAGACTGGTGTACATAAGGACTCTTACATAGAGCACAGGTTGAGACTGAGGTGCAAACGGATAGATACAGAGAACACAGGTTGGAGACTGGGGTTCAGACAGACTGATACACAAAGCAGAGTTTGGAGACTGGGGTGTAGATGGACCGTTACAACGAGCAGAAGTTGGAGACTCTGGTACAGAAGAACTGTTACAAAGAGCAGATCTCAGAGACTGGGGAGCAGAATGACTGTTTCAGAGGACAGAGGTTAGAGACTGTTGTGCAGAAAGACTTTACAGAGTTCAGAGTTTAAAGACTGGGTTGCAGAAGGATAAAACAGAGAGCACAGTTGGGAGACTGAGGTGCAGAAAGACTGTTACAGAGAGCAGAGGTAGAAGACTTGGGTGCAGAAGGGTCGTTACAGAGAGCAGAGTTTTCAGACTGAGGTGCAGAATGACTGTTGCAGAGAGTAGATGTTGAAGACTGGGGTGCAGAAGGTCTGTTGCAGAGAGCAGATGTTTGTAACTAGGGTGCAGAAAAACTGTTGTAGATAGCAGAGGTTGGAGACTGGGGTGCAGAAGGACTGTTGCAGAGAGCAGAGTTTGGAAAATGAGGTGCGGAAGTCCTGCTACAGCGAGCAGAGTTTAAAGACTCTGGTGCAGAAGGACTGTTACAGAGAGCAGAGGTTGGATACAGGGGTGCAGAAGAATCTTACAGAGAGTAGAAGCTGGAGACTGAGGCGCAGAAAGACTGTTGCAGAGATCAGAGGTCGGAGACTGGGATGCAGTAGGATCATTTCAGAGAGCAGAGTTTGGAGACTGGGGTGCAGAAGGACTGTTGCTGAGAGTATTGCTTGAAGACTGTGTTGCAGAAGGATCGTGCAGAGAGCAGAGGTTTCAGACTGAGTTGCAGAAGGACTGTTACAGAGAGCAGAGGTTGGAGACTGAGGTGCAGAAGGACTGTTACACTAAGTAGAGGTTGGAAATTGGGGTGCAGAAGGACCGTTACAGAGACCAGGATTTGGAGACTGCAGTATAGAAAAACTGTTACAGAGAGCAGAGTTTGGAGACTGGGGTGCACAAGGAATGTTACAGAGAGAACAGGTTGGAGACTGAGTTGCAGAAGGATAGATACAGAGAACAGAGGTTTGAGACTGGGCTTCAGAAGGACTGATACAGAAAGCAGAGTTTGGAGACTGGAGTTCAGAAAGACTGTTGCAGAGGACAGAGGTTGGAGACTGGAGTGCCACAGGACACTTGCAGAAAGCAGAGGTTAAAGACTGGGTTGGAAAATGAATGTTACAGAGAGCAGAGTTTGGAAACTGCAGTGCAGAAGAATCTTACAGAGAGCAGAGTTTGGAGACTGTGTTGCAGAAGGACTGTTGCAGAGAGCAGAGGTTGGAGACTCGTGTGCAGAAGGACAGTTGCAGACAGCAGAGGTTGGAGACTGGGGTGAAGAAGGACTGTTGCAGAGAGAAGAGTTTGAAGACTGGAGTGCAAAAAGACTGTTGCAGAGAGCAGCGGTTTGAGACTCAGGTGCAGAATTCCTGTTACATAGAGCAGAGTTTGGAGACTGAGGTGCAGAAAAACTGTTGCAGCGAGCAGAGATTGGAGACTGGGGTGCAGAAGGACTGTTGCAGAGAGCAGAGGTTGGAGACTGGGTTGCAGAAAGACTGTTGCATAGAGCAGAGGTTGGAGATTGAGGTGCAGAAGGACTGATAGAGAAATCAGAGATTGGAGTCTGCAGTGTAGAAGGACTGTTGCAGAGAGCAGAGACTGGAGACTTAGGTGCAGAATTTCTTTTACATAGAGAAGTGGTTGGAGACTGGGGTGCGGAAGGATTGTTGCAAAGAGCAGAGCTTGGAGACTTGGGAGCAGAAGGATCTTACAGAGAGCAGAAGTTGGAGACTGAGGTGCAGAAGTACTGTTGCAGAGATCAGAGATTGGAGACTTTGGTGCAGTAGGATCATTGCAGAGAGAAGTGGTTGGAGACTGGGGTGCAAAAATATCATTGTAGAGAGCAGAGTTTGGAGACTGCCGTGCAGAAGGCCTGTTACAGAGAGGAGAGGTTGGAGAGTGGGGTGCAGAAGTACTGTTATAGAGAGCAGTGTTAGGAGAGTGGGTTGCTGAAGGATCTTACAAAGAGCAGAGTTTGGTTACTGAGGTGTAGGTGGACTCTTACAGAGAGCAGTGGTTGGAGACTGGGTGTAGAAGGATCATGCAGAGAGCAGAGGTTTCAGACTGAGGTACAGAAAGACTGCTATAGAGAGTAGAGATTTGAGACTGAGGTCCAGAAAAACTGTTACAGAAATCAGAGACTGAGGTGCAGAAGGACTGTTACAGAGAGCTGAGTTTTGAGACTTTTGTGCAGCAGGACTGTTACAGAGTGCAGAGTTCAAAGACTGGGTTGCAGAAAGATCTGAAAAGAGCAGAGTTGGGAGATAGAGGTGCAGAAGGACTGTTAAAGAGAGCAGATGTAGAAGACTGGGGTGCAGAAAAGTCGTTGCAGAGAGCATAGTTTTCAGACTGCGGTGCAGAAGAATTGTTGCAAAAAGCAGATGTTGGAGACTGGGGTGCAGAAGGATTGTTACAGAGAGGAGAGTTTAGAGACTGGAGTGCATAAGGATCTTACAGAGAGCAGAGGTTGGAGACAAGGATGAAGAAGGAGTTTTGCCAAGAGCAGAGGTTTGAGACTGTTGTGGAGAAGAATCATTGCAGAGAGAAGAGGTTGGAGACTGGGTTTCAGAAGGCCTGTTACAGAGAGCAGAGTTTTGAGACTGGGTTGCAGAATTCTTCTTACAGAGAGCCGAGGTTGGAAACTGTTATTCAGAAAGACTGTTACAGAGAGCAGAGTTTGGAGACTGGGATGCAGAAAGGTCTTACAGAGAGCAAAGGTACAAGACTGAGGTGCAGAATGATCGTTGCAGAGAGAAGAGTTTTCAGACTGAGTTTCAGAAAGACTGTTGCAGAGAGCAAACGTTGGAGACTAAGGTTCAGAAGTACTGTTTTATAGAGCAGAGGTTGGAGACTGGTGTGAAGAAGAATCAGTGCAGAGAGCAGAATTTGGAGACTGTTGTGCAGAAGGACTGTTACAGAGAGCAGAGTTTGTAGACTAGGTCGGAGAAGGTTCCTACAGAGAGAAGAGGTTGGAGAATGAGGTGCAGAAGAACTGTTACAGAGAGTAGAGGTTTGAGACTGAGGTGCAGAAGGAACGTTGCAGAGTACAGAGTTTTGAGACTCAGGTGAATAATGATAGTTACAGAGAGCAGAGGTTGGAGACTGGGTTGCAGAAGGAGTGTTGCAGAGAGCAGAGGTTGGAGACTGGGGGAAAAAGGACTGTTGCAGAGAGTAGACTTTGGAGACTGTGGTGCAGAAGGACTGTTACAGAGAGCAAATGTTGGAGACAGGGAAGCAGAAGGATCTAACAGAGAGCAGAAAATGGAGACTGAGGTACAGAAGGACTCTTGCAGAGATCAGAAGTTGGAGACCAAGGTGCAGTAGGATCATTGCAAAGAGTAGAGGTTCGAGAATGGCATGCAGAAGGCCCACTATAGAGAGCAGAGTTTTGAGACTGGCGTGCTGAAGGCCTGTTACAGAGAGGAGAGGTTGGAGACTGGGGTGCAGAAGGACTTTTACAGAGAGCACAGCATGGAGACTGGTTTGCTGAAGGAACGTACAGAGAGCAGAGGTTGGAGACTGAGGTGCACGTGGACTGTTACAGAGAGCAGTGGTTGGAGACTGGGGTGCAGAAGAATCTGGAAAGCAGAGGTGTCAGACTGAGGTGCAGAAGTACTGTTACAGAGAGCAGAGTTTTGAGACTGAGGTGTAGAAACACTGTTACAGAGAGCAGAGTTTAGACACTGAGGAGCAAAAGGACTGTTACAGAAAGCAGAGGTTAGAAATTGGGGTGCAGAAGGACCATTACAGAGAGCAGAGGTTGGAGAATGCCATATTAAAGGACTGTTACAGAGAGCAGAGTTTGGAGACTGGAGTGCAGAAGGACTGTTACAGAAAGCACAGGTTGGAGACTGGTGTGCAGAAGGATAGATACAGAGAGAAGAGGTTGGATACTGGGGTTCAGAAGGACTGATTAAAAAAGCTGAGGTTGGAGACTGGGTTGCAGAAGGACCGTTACAGAAAACAGTGTTTGGAGACTACAGTACATAAGGAGTGTTACAGAGAGTAGATGTTGGAGACTCGGAAACAGAAGGAGTATTACAGAGGACATACTTTGAAGACTGGGGTGCCGTAGGACCCTTGCAGAAAGCAGAGGTTGGAGACTGCAGTAGAGAAGAAATGTTAGAGAGAGCAGATTTTGGAAACTGGAGACCAGAAAAATCTTACAGAGAGAAGATTTTGGAGACTGTGGTGCAGAAGTACTGTTGTAGAAAAAAGACGATAGAGACTGGGGTCCAGAACAATATTTGCAGAGAGCAGATTTTGGAGACTGGGGTGTAGAAGGACTGTTGCAGAGAGCAGATGTTGGAGACTGGGGTGCAGAAGGACTGTTGCAGAGAGAAGAGGTTGGTAACTGGAGTGCAGAAGGACTGTTTTAGAAAGCAGAGGTTGGAGACTGAGGTGCAGAAGGACTGTTACAGAGAGCAGTGGTTGGAGACTGGGGAGCAGAAAAACTGTTGCCGAAAGCAGAGGTTGGAGACTGAGGTGAAGAAGGACTCATAGAGAGAGCAGATCTTGGAGACTGGGGTGCAAAAGGACTGATGCAGAAAGCAGAGATTGGATTATGGGGTGCAGAATGACCGTTACAGAGAGCAGAGTTTAGAGAATGCAGTAGAGAAGGTCTGTTGCAGAGAGCAGAGTTTGGAGATTGGGGTACAGAAGGACTGTTGCAGAGAGTATATGTTGCAGACTGAGGTGCAGAAGTCCTTTTACATAGAGCAGAAGATGGAGACTGGGCTGCAGAAGGATCCTTGCAAGGAGCAGAGCTTGGAGACAGGAGTGCAGAAGGATCTTACAGAGAGAAGAAGTTGGAGACTGAGGTGCAGAAGGAGTGTTGCAGAGATCAGAGGTTGGAGACTGGCGTGCAGTAGGATCATTGCACAGAGCATAGGTTGGAGACTGGGGTGCAGAAGGACTGTTACAGAGAGCAGAGGTTGGAGACAGGGGTGCAGAAGGATCTTACAGAGAGCAGAATTTGGAGACTGAGGTACAGAAGTACTCTTGCAGAGATCAGAAGTTAGAGACTGGGGTGCAGTAGGATCATTGCAAAGAGCAGAGGTTCGAGACTGGCATGCAGAAGGCCCACTATAGAGAGCAGAGTTTTGAGACTGGCGTGCAGAAGGCCTGTTACAGAGAGGAGAGGTTAGAGACTGGGGTGCAGAAGGCCTGCTACAGAGAGCTGAGTTTGGAGACTGGCGTGCAGAATGCCTGTTACAGAGAGGAGAGGTTGGAGACTGGGGTGCAGAAGGACTGTTATAGAGAGCAGAGTTTAGAGACTGGGTTGCTGAAAGATCTTACAGAGAGCAGAGGTTGGAGACTGAGGTGCACGTTTACTGTTACAGAGAGTAGTGGTTGGAGACTGGGTTGCTGAAGGATCTTACAGAGAGCAGAAGTTGGATATTGAGGTGTAGAAAAACTGTTACAGAGAGCAGAGTTTGTAGACTGAGGTGCAGAAGGACTGTTACTGTAAGCAGAGGTTGGAAATTGGGGTGCAGAAGGACTGTTACAGAGACCAGGATTTGGAGACTGCAGTATAGAAAAACTGTTACAGAGAGCAGAGGTTGGAGACTGGGGTGCAGAAAAAATGTTACAGAGAGAACAGTTTGGAGACTGAGGTCTAGAAGTATATATACAGAGAACAGAGTTTTGATACTGGGCTTCAGAAGGACTGATACAGAAAGCAGAGTTTGGAGACTGGGTTGCAGAAGGACCGTTATGGGGAGCAGAGGGTGGAGACTGCATTTCAGATGGACTGTTTCAGAGAGCTTATGATGGAGCCTGGGGAGCAGAAGGACTGTTGTAAAAGACAGAGTTTGGAGACTGGAGTGCCACAGGACACTTGCAGAAAGCAGAGGTTAAAGACTGGTTTGGAGAAGGAATGTTACAGAGTGTAGAGTTTGGAAACTGGAGTGCAGAAGAATCATAGGAAGAGCAGAGTTTGTAGACTGTGGTGCAGAAGGACTGTTGCAGAGAGCAGATGTTTGAGACTGGGGTGCCAAAAGACGGTTACAGAAAGCACAGGTTTGAGACGGGGATGCAGAAGGATAGATACAGAGCGCAGAGGTTGGAGACTGGGGTTTAGAAGGACTAATATAAAAAGTATAGTTTAAAGACTGGGTTGCAGAAGGACCGTTACAGAGAGCAGAGGTTGGAGACTTCGGTACAGAAGGACTGTTACAGAGAGCAGATGTTGGAGACTGGGAAGCAGAAGGACTGTTACAGAGGACAAAGGTTAGAGACTGGGGTGCCGCAGGACCTTCGAAGAAAGCAGAGGTTACAGACTTGGGTGGAGAAGGAATGTTGGAGAGAGCAGATTTTGGAAACTGGCGTGCAGAAAGATCTTACAGAGAGCAGAGGTTGGAAACTGTGGTGCAGAAGGCCTGTTGCAGAGAGTCCACGTTGGAGCCTGGGTTCCAGAAGGATCATTGCACAGAGCAGAATTTGGAGACTGGAGTTAGCAGGACTGTTGCTGAGAGCAGAATTTAAAGAATGGGGTGCAATGGACTGTTGCAGAGAGCAGAGGTTGGAGAATGGGGTGCAGAAGGACTGTTATGGAGAGCAGAGTTCGGAGACTGGGGTGCAGAAGAACGGTTACAGAGAGCAGAGGTTAGAGACTGGGGTGCAGAAAGAAGGTTACAGACAGCAGAGTTTGGAGACTGGGGTGCAGAAGGACTGTTTCAGAGAGCAGAGGTTGTCGACTGTGGTGCAAAAGGACTGTTGCAGAGATCAGAGGTTTGAGACTGGGGTGGAGAAGAATCGTTGCAGAGAGAAGAATTTGGAGACTTGGGTGAGCTGGTCTGTTACAGAGAGCACTGCTTGGAGACTGGGTTGATGAAGGATCTTACAGAGAGCAGAGTTTAGAGACTGAGGTGCAGGGGACTGTTACTGAGAGCAGTGGTTGGAGACTAGGGTGCAGAAGGATCGTGCAGAGAGCAGAATTTTCAGACTGAGGTGCAGAAAAACTGTTGCAGAAATCAGAGGTTGGTGACTGGGTTTCAGTAGGATCATTGCAGAGAGCAGAGGTTGGAGACTGGGGTGCAGAAGGCCTGTTACGAAGAGCAGAGTTTGGAGACTGTAGTAGAGAAGGACTCTTACACAGAGCAGAGGTTGAAGACTGTTGTGCAGAAGGACGGTTACAGAGTGCAGAGTTTAAAGTCTGGGTTGCAGAAGGATCTTACAGAGATCAGAATTGGGAGACTGAGGTCCAGAAGGATGTTACAGACAGCAGAGGTAGGAGACAGGGTGCAGAAGGTTTGTTGCAGACAGCAGAGATTTTAGACTGAGGTGCAGAAGGACTGTTGAAGAGAGCAGATTTGGGAGACTGGGGTGCAGAAGGACTGTTGCAGAGAGCAGAGGTTGGACACTGGTGTGAAGAAAGACTGTTACAGAGAGCAGAGTTTTGAGACTGGGTTTTAGAAGGATCCTACAGAGAGCAGATTTGGAACCTGAAGTGCAGAAGGACTGTTACAGAGAGTAGCAGTTGGACACTGAGGTGCAGTAGGACCCGTCAGAGAAGAGAGTTTAGAGACTGAGGTGCAGAAAGATTGTTACAGAGAGAAGAGTTTGGAGAATGTGTGCAGAAGGTCTGTTGCATAGAGCAGAGGTGAGAGACTGGGGTGCAGAAGGACTGTTGCCAAGAGCAGAGGTTGGAGACAGAGGTGCAGAAGGACTATTAGAGAGAGCAGATGTTGGAGACTGGAGTGCAGAAGGACTGATGCAGAAAGCAGATATGGGATTCTGGGGTGCAGAAGACCGTTACAGAGAGCAGAAGTTAGAGACTGCAGTACAGAAGGAATGTTGCAGAGAATATATGTTGGAGACTGAGGTGCAGAAGTCCAGTTACATAGAGCAGAGGTTGGAGACTGGGGTGCAGGAGGATCGTTGCAAAAAGCAGACCTTTGAGACAGGGGTGCAGAAGGATCTTACAGAGAGAAGAAATTGGAGACTGAGGTGCAGAAGGAGTGTTGCAGAGATCAGAGGTTGGAGACTGGCGTGCAGTAGGATCATTGCAGAGAGCAGAAATTGGAGTTTCGTGTGCACAAGGATCGTTGTAGAGAGCAGAGGTTGGAGACTGGGGTGCAGAAGCCCTGATACAGAGAGCAGAGTTTGGAGACTGGCATGCAAAAGGCCTGTTACAGAGAGAAGAGCTTGGATACTCGGGTGCAGAAGGACTGTTATAGAGAGCAGAGTTTAGAGACTGGGTTGCTGAAGGATCTTACAGAGGGCAGAGGTTGGAGACTGAGGTGCAGGTGGACTGTTACAGAGAGAGGTGGTTGAAGACTGGGGTGCAGAGTATCGTGTAGAGAGCAGAGGATTCAGACTGAGGTTCAGAAGGACGTTTACAGAGAGCAGAGGTTGGAAACTGAGTTGTAGAAGAACGGTTACAGAGAGGAGAGTTTGAAGACTCAGGTGCAGAATGACTGTTACAGGTAGCAGAGTTTGGAAAACGGGGTGCAGAAGGACCGTTAAAAAGAGCAGATGTTGGAGACTTCGGTATAGGACTTTTACCGAGAGCAGAAGTTGGAGACTGGGATGCAGAAGGACTCTTAGAGAGAGAAGTTGGAGACTGGGGTGCAGATGGACTGATACAGAAAGCAGAGATTGGAGTCTGGGGTGCAGAAAGACCGTTACAGAGAGCAGAGTTTGGAGACTGCAGTACAGAAGGACTGTTGCAGAGAGCAAAGTTTGGAGACTGGTGTGCAGAAGGACTCTTACAGAGAGCACAGTTTGGAGACTGAGGTGCAGCAGGATAGATACAGAGAACAGAGTTTGGAGACCGGGTTAAAATTGACTGATACAGAAAAAAGAGGTTTGAGACTGGGGTGTAGAAGGACTATTAGAGAGAGCAGATCTTGAAGACTGAGGAGCTTAATGACTGTTGCAGAGGACAGAGGTTGGAGACTGGTGTGGAAATGGAATGTTACAGAGAGCAGAGTTTGGAAACTGGAGTGCAGAAGGATCTTAAAAAAAGCAGAGGTTGGAGACTGTGGTGCAGAAGGACTGTTGCAGAAAGCAGACATTGGTTACTGGGGTCCAGAATGAACGTTGCAGAGAGCAGAGTTTGGAGACTAGGGTGCAGAAGGACTGTTGCAAAGAGCAGATGTTGGAGACTGGGGTGGAGAAGGAGAGCTGCAGAGAGCAGCATTTGGAGACTGGGGTGCAGAAGGACTGTAACAGAGAGTAGAGGTTGGAGACTGAGGTTCACATGGATCTTACAGAGAGCAGAGTTTGGAGACTGGGGTGCAAAAGGACTGTTGCAGAGAGAAGATGTTGTAGACTTGGGTGGAGAAGTATCGTTGCAGAGAGAAGAGGTTGGAGACTGGTGTGCAGAAGGCCTTTTACAGAGAGCAGAGTTTGGAGACTGGGTTGCAGAAGTCCTGTTACAGAGAGCAGAGGTTGGAGACTGTTGTTCAGAAAGACTGTTACAGAATGCAGAGTTTGAAGACTGTGTTGCAGAAGGATTATAAAGAGAGCAGAGTTGGGAGACTGAGGTGAAGAAGGACTGTTACAGAGAGCAGAAATAAAAGACTGGGGTGCAGAAGGGTCGTTGCAGAGAGCAGAGATTTCAAATTGAGTTGCAGAAGAAATATTGCAGAGAGCAGATGTTGGAGACTGGGGTACAGAAGGTCTGTTTCAGAGAGCAGATGTTGGTAACTAGGGTGCAGAAAGACTGTTGTAGAGAGCAGAGGTTGGAGACTGGGGTGCAGAAGGACTATTGCAGAGAGCAGATGTTGGAGACTGAGGTACCGAAGTCCTGTTACAAAGAGCAGAGGTTGGAGTCTCGGGTACAGATGGACTTTTAAAGAGAGCAGAATTTGGGTACCGGGGTGTAGAAGGATCTTACAGAGAGCAGAATTTGGAGACTGAGGTGCAGAGGACTGTTGCAGAGATCAAAGTTTGGAGACTGGGGTTCAGTAGGATCATTGTAGAGAGCAGAGGTTTGAGACTGGTGTGCAGAAGAATCGTGCAGAGAGCAAGGTGTCAGACTGAGGTGCTGAAAGACTGTTACAGAGAGCAGAGGTTGGAGACTGAGGTGTAGAAAGACTGTTACAGAGATCTGAGGTTGGAGACTGAGGGGCAGAAGGACAGTTACAGAAAGCAGAGGTTGAAAATTGGGGTGCAGAAGGACTGTTATACAGACCAGAGTTTGGAGACTGCGGTATAGTAAAAGTGTTACAGAGAGCAGAGCTTGGAGACTGGGGTGCAGTTTGACTGTTACAGAGAGAAGTGGTTGAAGATTGGGGTGCTGAAGGATCGTGCAGAGAGCAGAAGTGTCAGACTGAGGTTCCAAAGGACTGTTACAGAGAGCAGAGGTTCGAGATTGAGGTGTAGAAAAACTGTTAGAGCGAGCAGAGTTTGGAGACTGAGGTGCAGAAGGACTGTTACAGAGACCAGAGTTTGGAGACTGTGGTATCGAAAAACTGTTACAGAGAGTAGAGGTTGGAGACTGGGGTGAAGAAGGAATGTTACAGAGAGCACAGTTTGGAGACTGCTGTACAGAAGGACTGTTACAGGAGAAGATGTTAGAGACTGGGAAGCAGAAGGACTTTTGAAGAGGACAGAGCTTGGAAACTGGGGTGCCGCAGGACACTTGCAGAAAGCAGAGGTTAAAAACTGGGGTGGAGAAGGAATGTTACAGAGAGCAGAATTTAGAATCTGAAGTGCAGAAAGATCTTACAGAGAGCAGAGGTTGGAGACTTTGGTGCAGAAGGACTGTTAATGAGAGCAGAGTTTGGAGACTGCAGTGCAGAAGGACTGTTGCAGAGAGCAGAGGTTGAAGACTGGGGTGGAGAAGGACTGTTGCAGAGAGCAGAGGTTGTAGACTGGAGTGCAGAAGGACTGTTGCAGAGAGCAGAGGTTGGAGACTGAGGTGCAGAAGTCCTGTTACAAAGAGCAGAGTTTGGAGACTGAGGTGCAGGAGGATTGTTACAGAGAACAGAATTTTAAGACTGGGGGGCAGAAGGACTGTTGCAGAAAGCAGAGGTTGGAGACTGGGGTGCAGTGGGATCATTGCAGAGAGCACTGTTTCAGAGAGCAGAGATTTGAGACTGGGGTGCAGAAGGACTGTTGCCGAGAGCAGAGGTTGGAGACTGAGGTGCAGAAAAACTGATAAGAAAGCAGAGATTAGAGTCTGCGGTGCAGAAAGACCGTTTCAAAGAGAAGAATTTGGAGACTGCAGTACAGAAAGACTGTTGCAGAGAGCAGTGTTTGGAGACTGGGGTGCAGAAGGACTGTTGCAGAGAGCAGAGATTAAAGACTGAGGTGCAGAAGTTCTTTTACATCGAGAAGAGTTTGGAGACTGGGGTGAAGAAGGATCATTGCAAGGAGCAGAGCTTAGAGACAGGGTTGCAGAAGGATCTTACTGCTCTCTGCAACAGTCCTTCTGCACCCCAGTCTCCAACCTCTGCTTTCTGTAACATTCCTTCTGGACCCCAGTCTCCAACCTGTGCTCTCTGTAACAGTCCTTGTGAACACCAGTCTCCCAAATCTGCTCTCTATAACGATTCTTCTGCAGCCCAGACTCCACCTATCCTATCTGCAACATTTATTTTACACCCAGGTCTCCAAACTATGCACTCTGTAACTGTCCTTCTGCAGTCTGAAAACGCTGCTTTCTGCAACAATCCTTCTGCCCCCCAGTCTGTAAACTCTACTCTTGTAACACTCCTTCTGCACCTCTGTCTCAATTTGGAGACTGAGATGCAGAAGGACTATTACACAAAGAAGACATTGGAGACTGAGGTGAAGAATTAAGATACAGAAAGCTGAGGTGGGAGACTCGGGTACAGAAGGACCATTACAGAGAGCAGAGGTCGGAGACTGGCGTGCACAAGGACTGTTTCAGAGAGCAGAGTTTGGAGACTGGGGTGCAGAAGGCCTGCTACAGAGAGCAGAGGTTGGAGACTGGGTTGCAGAAGGACAGTTATAGAGAGCAGAGTTATGAGGCTGGGTTGCAGAAGGACTGGTATAGAGAGCAGAGTTTTGAGGCTGGGTTGCAGAAGGACTGGTATAGAGAGCAGAGTTTTGAGGCTGGGTTTCAGAAGGAATTTAGAGAGCAGGGGTTTTGGACTGAGGTGCAGGACGACTGTTAAAGGGAGCAGTGGTTGAAGACTAGGGTGGAGAAAGATCATGCAGAGAGCAGAGGTTTCAGACTGAGGTGCAGAAATACTGTTACAGAGAGCAGACGTTGGAGACTGAGGTGCAGAAGGACAGTTACAGAGAGCAGAGTTCAGTGACTGAGGTGCAGAAGGATTGTTACAGAGAGCAGAGTTTGGAGACTGGGGTGCAGAAGAACTGTTGCAGATAGCAGAGGTTGGAAACTGGGGAGAAGAAGGACTGTTGCAGCGAGCAGGTGTTGGAGACTTGGGTGCAGAAGGACTTTTGCAGAGAATAGAATTTGGAGACTGAGGTGCAGAAGGACTGTTTCAGATAGCAGAGTTTGGAGACTGGAGTGCAGAAAGACTGATACAGAAAGCAGAGTTTCGAGACTGAGGTGCAGAAGGATTGTTACTGAGAGCAGAGTTTGGAGACTGGGGTCTAGAAGGACTGTAGCAGAGAGCAAAGGTTGGAGACTAAAATGCAGAGAAACAGTTACACAGAGCACAGGTTGGAGACTGGGGTGCAGAAGGACTGATACAGAAAGCAGAGGTTGGGAGACTCGGGTGTAGAAGTACCCTTACACAGAGCAGAGGTTGGAGAATGCAGTACAGAAGAACTGTTATAGAGAGCAGAGTTTGGAGTCTGGTGTGGAGAAGGACTGTTGCAGAGAGCAAATGTTGGAGACTTGGGTGCAAAAGGACTTCTGCAGAGAGCAGAGGATGGAGACTGGGATACAGAAAGTCTTTCGAAGAGATCAGAGGTTGCAGACTGAGTTGCAGAAGGACTGTTACAGAGGGCAGAGTTTTGAGACTGTGGTGAAAAACGACTGATACAGAAATCAGAGGTTGGATACTGGGGTGCATAAGGACCCTTACAGAGAACAGCAGATGGAGACTGCGGTACAGAAGGACTGTTACTGAGAGCAGAGTTTGGAGACTGGGGTTCAAAAGAACTGATGTAGAGACCGGAGGTTAGAGACTGGGATGCAGAAGCATCGTTACAGAGAGCAGAGGTTTGAGACTGGGATGTAGAAGTTTCTCTCAAAGAGCAGGGTTTGGAGACTGAGTTTGGGGTGCAGAAGGACTTTTACAGAGAGCACAGTTAGGAGACTGGGGTGCAGAAAGAATGTTGCAGAGAGCAGAGGTTGGAGATTGGGGTGCAGGAGGACTTTTGCAGAAAGCTAAGTTTGGAGAGTGAGGTGCAGAAAGACTGTTAAAGAGAGCAGATATTGGAGACTGGGGTGCATATGGACTTATAGAGAAAGCAGATGTTGGAGACTGGGGTGCAGAAGGACGGATGAAGAGAGCAGAGTTTGGAGACTCCTGTACAGAAAGACTGGTATAAAAAGCAGAGGTTGGACACTGGGATGCAGAACGACTGTTGCTGAGAACAGAGTTTGGAGACTGGGGTGGAGAAGGACTGTTGCAGAGAGCAGAGGCTGGAGACTGGGGTGCAGAAGGCCTGTTACAGAGAGCAGAGATTGAAGACTGGGGTGCAGAATGTGTTTCAATGAGCAGAGTATGTTGACTAAGTTCAAAAGGTTATTACAGAAAGTAGAGGTTGGAGACTGATGTACAGAAGGACTGTTACAGAGAGTAAAGTTTAAAGACTGGGGTGTAGAAGAATTGTTGCAGAGAGCAGCGTTTTCAGACTGAGGTGCAGAAGAACTGTTGTAGAGAGAAGTTGTTGGAGACTGGGTGCACAAGGACTGTTGCAACGAGCAGAGGTTGGAGATAGGATGCAGAAGGATTGTTGCAGAGAGCAGAGGTTGAAGACTGGGGTGCAGAAGGACAGATACAGAGAGCAGATGTTGGAAACTGGGGTAAAGAAAGCCTGGTACAGAGAGCAGAGTTTGGAGACTGGGGTGCACGAGGACTGTTACAGAGAGCAGAGTTCGGAGACTGGGTTGCAGAAGGATCTTACAGAGAGCAGAAGGTTGGAGACTGAGGTGCACAAGCACTGTTACAAAGAGTAGAGTTTGGAGACTGATGTGCAGAAGGATCATTACAGAGAGCAGAGCTTGGAGACTGAGGTGCAGAAGGATTGATACAGAGAGCAGAGGTTGGAGGCTGGGGTGCAGAAAGACTATTGAAGAGATCAGAGGTTTTAGACTGGCGTGTAGAAGGACTGTTACAGAGAGTAGAGGTAAGAGATTGGGGTGCAGAAGTACTGTAGCAGAGAGCAGAGGTTAGAGACTAAGGTGCAGAAGGACAGTTACACAGAACAGTGTATGGAGACTCGGGTGCAGAAGGACCCTTACAGAGAACAGTGGTTGGAGACTGCAGTACAGAAGGACTCTTATAGAGAACAGAGGTTGGAGACTGATGTGGAGAATTACTGTTACAGAGAGTAGATGTTGGAGACTGTGGCACAGAAGGACTGATGCAGAGAACAGAGGTTGGAGACTGGGGTGCAGAAAGAACTTTGAAGAGAGCAGAGGTTGGAGATTGGGGTGCAGAAGGATCTTACAGTGAAAAGAGGTTGGAGTCTGGAATGCAAAATGACTTTGGCAGAGAGCAGACGTTGGAGACTGGGGTGCAGAAGGATTATTGCGGAGAGCAGAGGTTGGAATCTGGGGTACAGAAGGACTGTTGCAGATAGCAGAGGTTGAAGACTGGGTTGTAGAAGTTTCTTTCAGAGAGCAGAATTAGGAGACTGTGATGCAGAAGGACTTTTACAGAGAGCAGAGGTTGGAGAGTTGGGTGCAAAAGGACTGTTTAAGAGAGCAGAGCAGAGGTTGGAGACTGGGGTGTAGAAGGACTGTTGAAGAGAGCATATGTTGGAGATTGGGATGCAAAAAGACTGTTTCAGAGAGCAGAGGATGGAGACTGAGGTGTAGAAAAACTGTTACAGAGTGCAGATGTTTGAGACTGGGATGACGAAGGATCGTTGCAGATAGCAGAAGTTGGAGACTGAGGTGCAGAAAGATCGTTGCAGAGAGCAGAGGTTAGAGACTGGGGTGCAAAAGCATCGTTACAGAAAGCATAGGTTTGAGATTGGGGTTCAGAAGGACTTTTACAGAGAGCACAGGTAGGAGACTGGGGTGCAGAAGGAATGTTGCAGACAGTGCCTCAGGCTGCACGGCCTGGCTGCGTGGGCTCTGCCAAGTTCTCATGTGTGCCTTAGCTCTGCTCCTCCTGCTGAGCTCACTGTGCACCGCCTGCCGCCTTCCTGGTGGGCGCCTCCATGCAGTAGCTGTCAGTGCACACCGGCTTGTGATCCTGCAACCTGGCTGGGCACAAAAACAAAATCCAGTCAAACTGAAACAAAGTTTTATTTTGTAAGAGGCCATGTGTGTCCCCCTAACAAGCTGGTCCATGGTCCACACTCTCTACCAGAGACAGGGGGGGGGGCTCCACTTCTCCCGGAACACCCTCCTACCATCCTTCCCCAACCAAAGGGAACTCTCCAGGAGTCCCATAACTTGAGTTCCCAAACGGGCCTAGGTGAACAGCAGGAGTCCATTTTCCATATGAATGTAATACTTTTGCAGTGGCTCCTAGCAGAAAGCATAGGTTGGAGACTGGGATGCAGGAGGAGTTTTGCAGAAAGCAGAGGTTGGAGAGTGAGGTGCAGAAAGACTGTTAAAGAGAGCAGATATTGGAGATTGGGGTGCAGAAGGACTTATAGAGAAAACAGATGTTGGAGACTGGGGTGCAGAAGGACGGATTAAGAGAGCAGAGTATGGAGACTCCGGTACAGAAGGACTGCTATAAAGAGCAGAGGTTGGACACTGGGATGCAGAAAGACTGTTGTAGAGAACAGAGGTTGGAGACTGGGGTGCAGAAAGAGTGTTGCAGAGAGCAGAGGTTAGAGACTGGGGTGCACAAGCATCGTTGCAGAGTGTAGCTGTTGGAGACTGGGGCAAACAATTCCTCTTACAGAGAGCAGTGTTTGGAGACTGGGATGCAGAAGGTCTGTTACAGAGAGCAGGGATTGGAGACTGGGGTGCAGAATGTGTTTCAGTGAGCAGAGTTGGTGGACTAAGTTTAAAAGGGTCTTACAGAAAGCAGAGGTTGGAGACTGATGTACAGAAGGACTGTTACAGAGAGTAGAGTTTGAAGACTGGGGTGCAGAAGTATTGTTACAGAGAGCAGAGTTTTGAGACTGGGGTGCAGAAGGACTGTTGAAGAGAGCAGTGGTTTTAGACTGGGATGTACAAGGACTGTTGCAGAGCATAGAGGTTGGACATTGGGGTCCAGAAGGACTGTAGACGAGAGCAGAGGTTGGAGCCTAAGGTGCAAAAGAACAGTACTCAGAGCAGAGGTTGGAGACTGGGATGCAGAAGGACTGACACAGAAAGCACAGGTTCGAGACTCGGGTGCGGAAGTACCCTTACGGTGAGCAGAGGTTGGAGAATGCAGTACTGAAAGACTGTTACAGAGAGCAAAGTTTGGAGACTGGGGTGGAGAATAACTGTTGCACAGAGAAGATGTTGGAGACTGTGGTGAAAAAAGACTGTTTCTGAGAGCAGTGGATGGAGACTGGGGTGCAGAAGGACTGTTGCAGAGAGAAGATTTTGCAGACTGAGTTGCAGAAGGACTCTTACAGAGGGCAGAGTTTGGAGACTGTGGTTCCAAACGACTGATACAGAAAGGAGAGGTTGGGTACTGGGGTGCATAAGGACTCTTACAGAGAACAGAGGTTAGAGACTGTGGTACAGAAGGACTGTTATAGAGAGCAGAGGTTGGAGTCTGGGGTGCATCAGAACTAATGTAGAGAACAGAGTTTGGAGACTGGGGTGCAGAAGGATCGTTGGGGCCATTAGAGTATGGAGACTGGGGTGTAGAAGGACTGTTGCAGAGAGCAGTGATTGGAGACTGAGGTACAGAAGGACTGTTACAGAGAGCAGAGTTTGGAGACTGGGGTGCAAATGGATTATTGCAGAGAGCAGAGTTTTCAGACTGAGGTACAGTAGAACTGTTGCAGACAGGGGTTAACAAAAACTGTTGCAGCTAGCAGAGTTTTCAGACTGGGGTGCAAAAGGATCATTGCAGAGAGCAGAGGTTCGAGACTGAGGTGCAGAAGGATCATTGCAGAGAGAAGAGGTTCGAGACTGGGTTGCAGAAGGACTTTTACAGAGAGCACAGGTTGGCACTGGGGTGCAGAAGGAATGTTGCAAGAGCAGAAGTTGGAGATTTTTTTGCAGAAGGACTTTTGCAGAAAGCAGAGTTTGGAGACTGAGGTGCAGAAGGACTTTTGCAGAGAGCAGAGTTTAAAGACCATTACAGAGAGCAGAATTTGGATTCTGCAATACAGGAGAACTGTTACAGAGAGCAGAGGTTTGAGACAGGGGTGCAGAATGACTGTAAAAGTGAGCAGATGTTGGTAACTAGGGTGCCTAAGGACTGTTGCAGAGAGCAGAGGTTGGAGACAGCGGTTTAGAAGGATCTTACAGAGAGAAGAATTTGTAGACTGAGGTGCAGAAGGACTGTTCTGGAGATCAGAGGTTGGAGACTGGGGTGCAGTAGGATCATTGCAGAGAGCAGAGTTTAAATACTGGGGTGCAGAAGGATCGTTGCAGAGAGCAGAGTTTGGAGACTGGGATGCAAAAGGCCTGCTACAGAGAGCAGATTTGTAAACTGGCTTACAGAAAGCCTGTTACAGAGAGGAGAGGTTGGAGAGTGGGGTGCAGAAGGACAGTTACAGAGAGCAGAGTGTTAACTGGGTTGCTGAAGGATCTTACAGAGATCAGAGGTTGGAGACTAAGGTGCAGGTGGACTGTTACAGAGAGCAGTGGTTGAAAACTTGGGTGCAGAAAGATCGTGGAGAGCAGAGGTTTCAGACTGAGGTGCAGAAGTACTGTTACAGAGTGCCGAGATTGAAGATTTAGGTGTAGAAGGACTGAGACATAGAGCAGAGTTTGGAGACTGAGGTGCATAAGGACTGTTACAGAAAGCAGAGGTTGGAAATTGGGGTGCAGATGGACCGTTACAGAGAGCAGATGTTGGAGACTACTTTATAGAAGGACTGTTCCAGAGAGCAGAGGTGGGAGACTTGGGTGCAGAAGGACTGTTACAGAAAGCACAGGTTGGAGACTGAGGTGCAGAAGGATAGACACAGAGAGCAGAGGTTGGAGACTGGGGTTAAGCAGGACTGATACAGAAAGCAGAGGCTGGAGACTGGGTTGCAGAAGGACCGTTACAGAGAGCAGAGTTTCGTGACTGTGGTACATAAATATTGTTACAGAGAGCAGATACTGGAGACTGGGGAGCAGAAAGACTGTTGCAGAGAACAGAATTTGGAGACAGGGGTGCCACAGGACCCTTGCAGAAAGCAGAGGTTGGCGACTGGGGTCTAGAAGGAATGTTAGAGAGCAGAGTTTGGAAACTGGAGTGCAGAAAGATCTTACAGAGAGCACAGGTTGGAGACTGTGGTGCAGAAGGACTGTTGCAGAGAGCAGACGTTGGAGACTGTGGTCCAGAAAGATCACTGCAGAGAGCAGAGTTTGCAGACTTGGGTGCAGAAGGTTGTTGCAGAGAGCAGAGTTTGGAGACTGAGGTGCAGAAAGACTTTTACAGAGAGCAGATGTTGGAGACTGGGGTGCATAAGAACTGTTGCAGAGAGAAGAGGTTGGAGACTTAGGTGTAGAAGAACTGTTAAAGAGAGCAGAGGTAAGAGACAAGAGTTGAGATGGATCTTACAGAGAGCAGAGGTTGGAAACTGAGGTGCAGAAGGATTGTAACAGACACCTGAGGTAGGAGACTGGGGTTCAGGAGATTCGTTGCAGACAGCAGAGTTTTCAGACTGTAATGCATAAGGACTGTTGCAGAGACCAGATGTTGGAGAGTGGGGTGTAGAAGGACTGTTGCAGAGAGCATAGATTGGAGACTGAGGTGCAGAAGGACTGTTACAGGAAGCAGAGGTTGGAAATTGGGTTGCAGAAGTACCCTTAAAAAGAGCAGAGTTTGGAGACTGCGGTTTAGGACTGTTACCAAGAGCAGATGTTGGCGACTGGGATGCAGAAGTACTCTTACAGAGAGCACAAGTTAAAGACTGAGGTGCAGAAGGATGGATACAGAGAACAGAGGTTGGATACTGGGATTCAGACAGGCTGATACACAAAGCAGAGTTTGGAGACTGGAGTGTAGAAGAACCAAAACTGAGAGCACTCGTTGGACACTGCGGTACAGAAGGACTGTTACAGAGAGCAGATATCAGAGACTGGGGAGAAGAAAGACTGTTGCAGAGTGAAGAGGTTAGAGAATGAGGTGCAGAAGGACTGTTACAGATAGCAGAGTTTGGAGACTGGAGTGCAGAAGGACGGTTACAGAGAGCAGAGGTTGGAGACTGGGGTTCAGATGGATCTTACAGAGAGCAGAGTTTAGAGATTGGGGTGAAAAAGGACTATTGCAGAGAGCAGAGGTTGGAGACTGAAGTGGAGAAGAATCGGTGCAGAGAGAAGAGGTTGGGGACTGGGGTGCAGAAGGCCTGTTACACAGAGCAGAGTTTGGAGACTGGGTAGCAGAAGTTCTGTTACACAGAGCAGAGTTTGGAGACTGTTGTGCAGAAAAACTGTTAAAGAGTGCAGAGTTTAAAGACTTGGTTGCAGAAGGATGAAACAGAGGGCAGAGTTGGGAGACTGAGGTGCAGAAAGACTGTTACAGAGAGCAGATGTAGGAGACTGGGGTGCAGAAGGGTCGTTGCAGAGAGCAGAGTTTTCAGACTGAGGTGCAGAATGACTGTGGCAGAGAGCAGATGTTGGAGACTGGAGTGCAGAAGGACTGTTGCAGAGAGCAGATGTTGGTAACTAGGGTCCAGAAGAACTGTTGTAGAAAGCAGAGGATGGAGACTGGGGTGCAGAAGGACTGTTGCAGGGAGCAGAGGTTGAAGACTGAGGTGCGGCACTTATGTTACAGAGAGCAGAGTTTGGAGACTCGGGTGCAGAAGGACAGTTTAGGAGAGCAGAGGTTAAATGCAGGGGTGCAGAAGGATCTTACAGAGAGCAGAATTTAAAGACTGAGTTGCAGAAGGACTCTGCAGAGATCAGAGGTTGGAGACTGAGATGCAGAAGGACTTTTACAGAGAGCAGAGTTCGGAGACTGGGGTACAGAAGGACTGATTCAGAAAGCAGAGGTTGGAGTCTGGGGTGCAGAAAGACCGTTACAGAGAGCAGAGTTTGGATACTTAAGTACAGGAGGACTGTTACAGAGAGCAGAGTTTGAAGACTGGGGTGCAGAAGTACTGTAGCAGAGAGCAGATATTGGTAACTAGGGAGCAGAAGGACTGTTGCAGACAGCAGTTTAAAGACTGGGGTGCAGAATGACTCTTGAGGAGTGCAGAGGTTAGAGACTTCGGTGCAGAAGGACTGTTACACAGAGCAGAGGTTGGAGACAGGGGTGCAGAAGGATCTTACAGGGAGCAGAATTTGGAGACTGAGGTGCAGAAGGACTTTGCAGAGATCAAAGGTTGGAGACTGGGGTGCAGTAGGATCATTGCAAAGAGCAAAAGTTCGAGACTGGGGTGCAGAAAGATCGTTGCAGAGAGCATAGGATAGAAACTGGGGTGCAGAAGGCCTGCTATAGAGAGCAGAGTTTTGAGACTGGCGTGCAGAAGGCCTGTTACAGAGAGAAAAGGTTGGAGACTAGGGTGCAGAAGGACTTTCACAGAGAGCAGAGTTTCTAGACAGGTTTGCTGAAGGAACTTACAGAGAGCAGATTTTGGAGACTGACGTGCAGAAGGACTGTTACAGAAAGCAGAGGTTGGAAATTGGGGTGCAGAAGAATCCTTACAGAGAGCAGAGGTTGGAGACTGTGGTATAGAAAGACTGTTACAGAGAGCAGAGTCTGGGTTGCTGAAAGATCTTACATAGAGCAGAGGTTGCAGACTGACGTGTAGCTTGACTGTTACAGAGAGCAGTGGTTGAAGACTGGGTGCAAAAGGATCATGCACAGAGCAGAAGTTTCAGACTGAGGTGCAGAAGGATAGATACAGAAACAGAGGTTCGAGACTGGGGTTCAGACATACTGATACAAAAAGCAGAGGTTGGAGACTGGGGTGAAGAAGGAGCATTACAAAGAGCAGAGGTTGGAGACTGAGGTGCAGAAGGACTGTTACAGAGAGCAGATCTCGGAGACTGGGGAGCAGAAGGAGTGTTGCAGAGGACAGAGGTTGAAGACTGGGTTGGAGAAGAAATGTTACAGAGAGCAGAGTTTGGAAACTGGAGTGCAGAAGGATCTTACAGAGAGCAGAGGTTGAGGACTGTGGTGCAGAAGGACTATTGCAGAGAGCAGACGTTGGAGACTGGGTTCTAGAAGGATCATTGCAGAGAGCAGAGTTTGGAGACTGGGGTGAAAAAAAGACTGTTACAGAGAGCAGAGTTTGGAGACTGGGGCGCAGAAGTACTTTAACAGAGAGCAGATGTTGCAGACTGGGGTGGAGAAGAATTGTTTCAGAGAGAAGAGGTTGGAGACTGGGGTGCAGAAGGACTGTTACACAGAGCAGAGGGTGGAGACAGGGGTGCAGAAGGATCTTACAGCGAGCAGAATTTGGAGACTGAGGTGCAGAAGGACTTTAGCAGAGATCAGAGGTTGGAGACTGGGGTGCAGTAGGATCATTGCAAAGAGCAAAAGTTCGAGACTGGGGTGCAGAAGGATCGTTGCAGAGTGCATAGGACAGAAACTGGGGTGCAGAAGGCCTGCTATAGAGAGCAGAGTTTTGAGACTGGCGTACAGAAGGCCTGTTACAGAGAGGAGAGGTTGGAGACTGGGGTGCAGAAGGACTGTTACAGAGAGCAGAGTTTGGAGACAGGGTTACAGAAGGATCTTAAACAAAGCAGAGTTTGGAGACTGAGGTGCAGCAGGACTGTTACAGAGAGAAGAATTTGAAGACTGGGGTGCATAAGGATCATTGCAGAGCACAGAGTTTTCAGACTGAGGTGCAGAAGGACTGTTGCAGAGATCAGTTGTTGCAGTCTGGGGTGCAGAAGGACTGTTGCAGTGAGTAGACGTTGGAGACTGGGTTGAAGAAAGATGGTTGTAGAGAGCAGAGGTTTGAGACTATGGTGCAGAAGGATTTTTACAGAAAAGAGGTTGGAGACTGGGGTGCAGAAGGCCTGTTACAGAGAGAAGAGTTTGGAGAAACAGTGCAGAAGGACAGTTTCAGAGGGAAGAGTTTGGAGACTGGGTTGCAGAAAGATCTTACACAGACCAGAGATTGGAGACTACGGTGCAGAACGACTGTTACAGAGAGTAGAGTTTGGAGACTGAGGTGCAGAAGGATTGTTACAGACTAGCAGATGTTGGAGACTTGGGTGCAGAAAGACTGCTGCAGATAGCAGTGGTTGGAGATTGGTTTTAAAAGGACTGTTGGAGGGAGCAGAGTTTGGAGATTGGGTGTAGAAGGAATGTGGCAGAGAGCAGAGTCTGGAGACTGAGATGCAGAAGGACTGTTACAGACAGCACAGGTTGGAGACTGGGGTGCAGAAGGACTGATAGAGAAAGCAGAGGTCGGAGACTGTGGTGCATAAGGAAAATTACAGAGAGCAGAATTTGGAGACCACAGTAGAGGAGGCCTGTTACAGCAGCTGAGGTTAGAGACTGGGGTTTAGAAGGACTGTTTCAGAGTGCAGAGGTTAAAGACTGGGGTGCAGAAGAACTGTTGTAGAGAGCATAGTTTGAAGACTGGGGTGCAGAAGAACTGTTGCAAAAAGCAGAGGTTGGAGACTGTGGTGCGGAAGGAATGTTACAGAGAGCAGAGTTTAGAGACTGGGGTGCAGAAGTACTGATAAAGAGAGCAGAGGTTGGAGACTGGGGTGCAGAAGGACTGTTAGAGAGAGCAGAGTTTGTAGACTGCTGGACAGAAGGAACCTTACAGAGAGCATAAGTTGGAGACTAGGGTACAGAAGGACTGTTGCAGAGAGCAGAGGTTGGAGACTGTGGTTCAGAAGGACTGTTGCAGAGAATAGAGGTTAGAGAATGGGGTGTAGAAGGACTTTTTCAGAGATCAGAGGTTTGAGACTGAGGTGCAAAAGGACTGTTACAGAGAGCAGAGGTTGGAGACTGGGGTGCAGAAGAACTGTTATAGAGAGCAGAGTTTTTAGAAAAGGTTGCACAGGGATCTTAGGGAGAGCAGAGGTTGTAGACCAAGGTGCAGCAGTACTGTTACAGAGAGCAAAGTTTGGAGACTAGGGTGCAGAAGGATCGTTTCAGAGAACAGAGTTTTCAAACTGAGGTGCAGTAGGATTTTGCAGAGAGCACATGTTGGCGACTGGGGTGCAGAAGGACTGTTGCAGAAAGCATTGGTTGGAGACTGGGGTGCAGAATGATAGTTGTAGAGAAAAGATGTCAGAGAGTGGGGTGCAGAAGGCCTGTTATGGAGAGCAGCGTTTGGTTAAGGGGTGCAGAAGTACTTTTACAGAGAGTAGAGTATGGAGAATGAGGTGCAGAAGGACCGTTACAGAGAGGGGAGTTTGGAGACTAGGTTGCAGAGGGACTGCTGCAGAGAGCAGAGGCTGGACATGTGGTGTAGAAGGACTGTTCCCGAAAGCACAGGTTTGAGATTTGGGTGCAGAAGCACTGTTGCAGAGAGTGGAGTTTCTTGACTGCCTTTATGTAGGACTGTTACAGAGACAGAGTTTTGAGACTTTGGTGCAGAAGAACTGTTTCGGAGAGCAGATGTTGGAGACTGGGTTGCAGAGGACTGTTGCAGAGAGCACAGTTTGTAGACTGAGGTGCAGAAGGACTGTTACAGAGAGTGAAGTTTGGAGAATAGGGTGCAGATGGACTGATACAGAAAGCAGAGTTTGGAGTCTCCGGTGCAGAAGGACTGTTGCAGAGAGCAGAGGTTGGAGAATAGGGTGCAAAAGGCCTGATACACAGAGCAGAGGTTGTAGACTGGGGTGCAGAAGGACTGTTACAGACAGCAGAATTTGGAGACAGGGTTGCAGAAGGATCTTACAGAGAGCAGAGTTTAAAGACTGTGGTACAGCAGGACTGTTGCAGAGAGCAGAGTTTGGAGATTTTGGTGCAAAAGGCCTGTTACATAGAGCAGAGATTGGAGACTAGGGTGCAAAAGGATCGTTGTAGAGAGCAAAATTTTGAGACTGGGATGCAGAAGGATTGTTATAAAGAACAGTGTTTGAAGTCTGGGGTGCAGAAGGCCTGTTACGGAGAGCAGAGTTTGGATAAGGGGTTCAGAAGTACATTTACAGAGAGTAGTTTTTGAAGACTGAGTTGCAGAAGGATCATTGCAGATAGCAGAGGTTGGAGATTGACATGCAGAAGAATTGTTAAGGAGAGCAGAGATTGGAGACTGGGTTGCAGAGGGTCTGTTGCAGAGAGCAGAGGCTGGACACTGGGGTGTATAAGGACTGTAGCAGAGAGCACAGGTTCACATTGGGGTGCAGAAGGACTGTTGCAGAGAGCAGAGGTTGGAGACTAGGTAACAGATGGACTTTTACAGAGGCAGAGATTGAAGATTTGGAGCAGAAAGTCTGTTGCAGAGAGAAGATGTTGGAGATTGGGGTGCAGAAGGACTGCTGCAGAGAGCAGAGTTTGTAGACTCAGGTGAAGAAAGACTCTTTCAGAGAGCAGGTTTTGGAAATTGTGGTGCAGATGGACTGATACAGTAAATAGAATTTGGAGACTGGGGTGCAGAAGGACTGTTACAGAGAGCAGAGTTTTGAGAATGGGGTGTAGAAGGATCCTTGCCGAGAATAGAGATTTCAGACTGAGGTGCATAAGGACTGTTGCAGAGAGCAGAGTTTGGAGACTGAGGTGCAGAAGGACTGTTACAGAGAGCAGAGATTGGAGCCTGGGGTGCAGAAGGACCGTTACATAGAGCAGATTTTTGAGAGTGCACTACAGGAGGACTGTTACAGTGAGCAGAGTTTGGAGACTAGGGGACTGGGGTGCAGAAGTATCGTTGTGGACAGCAGAGTATTGAGACTGGTGTGCAGAAGGACTGTTACAGAGAACAGAGTTTGGAGAATGGGTGCAGAAGGACTGTTGCACGAAGCAGAGGTTTGAGACTTTGGTGCAGAAGAACTGTTGCAGACAGCAGAGTTTGGAGACTGAGGTGCAGAAGGACTGTTACAGAGAGTAGAGGTTGGAGACTGGGGTGCTGATGGACTGATACAAAAAGCAAAGGTTAGAAACTGGGGTGCAGAAGGACCGTTACAGAGAGCAGATTTTGGAGACTACACTACAGGAGGACTGTTACAGAGAGCATAGGTTGGAGACTGGGGTGGAGAAGGACTGTTTCAGATTGCAGAGTTTGGAGACTTGGGTGCACAAGGATCGTTTCAGAGAGCAGAGTTTTTAGACTGAGGTGCAAAATGACTGTTGCAGAGAGCAGATTTTGGAGACTGGGGTGCAGTAGGACTTTTTCAGAGAGCAGATGTTGGAGACTGCGGTGCAGAAGATTGTTACAGAGAGCAGAGGTTGGATACTGGGGTTCAAAAGGACCATTGCGGAGATCAGAGTTTGGGAAATGAGGTGAAGAAGTCTCCTTGCAGAAAGCAGAGTTTTCAGACTGAGGTGCAGAAGGACTGTTGCAGAGAACAGATTTTGGAGACTGGTGGGAAGAAGGTTCATTGCAGAGAGCAGAGGTTGGAGACTAAGGTGCAGAAGGACTGTTGCAGATAGCAGAGTTTGGAGGCTGGGGTGTATAAGGACTGTTGCACAAACAAGAATTTGAGACAGCGGTTCTGAAGGACTGTTGCAGAGAGCAGATTTTGGAGACTGAGATGCAGAAGGACTGTTACAGAGAGTAGAGGTTGGAGACTGCGGTGCAGAAGGACTGTTGCAGATATCAGATGTTGGAGTCTGGGGCGTAGAAGGACTTTTGCAGGAAGCAGAGATTGGAGACTGGGGTGCAGAAGGTCTTTTGCAGAGACCAGAGTTTGGAGACTGAGGTACAGTAGAACTGTTACAGAGAGCAGATGTTGGAAACTGGGGTACAAAAGGATCATTGCAGAGAGCAGAGGTTGGAGACTTGTGTGCAGAAGGACTGTTGCAGACAGCAGTGGTTTGACACCGGGGTGTAGAAAGACTGTTACAGAGAGTAGAGTTTCGAGACTGAGGTGCAGAAGGTTCAATGCAGAGAGCTGAGTTTGGAGACTGAGGTGCAAAAGGACTGTTGCAGAGAGCAGAGGTTGGATACTGAGGTGCAAAAGGACTGTTACAGAGAGTAGAGGTGAGAGATTTGGGTGCAAAAGACCTGTTACAGAGAGCAGAGGTTGTAGACTGGGGTGCAGAATGTTCGTTGTAGAGAGCAAAATTTTGAGACTGGGGTGCAGAAGGATTGTTATAAAGAACAGAAGTCGGAGACTGGGGTGCAGAAGGATTGTTAAGGAGAGCAGAGGTTGAAGACTGCGTTGAAGAGGGACTGTTGCAGAGAGCAAAGGCTGGACACTGGAGTGTATAAGGACTGTAGCGGAGAGCACAGGTTCACTTTGGGGTGCAGAAGAACTGTTGAAGAGAGCAGAGGTTGGAGACTGGGTTACAGAAGGACTTTTACAGAGGCAGAGGTTGAAGATTTGGTGGAGAAGGTCTGTTGCAGAGAGAAGAAGTTGGAGATTGTGGTGCAGAACTGTTTGTAAGAATGAAAATTAATACAATCATGCGGAAAAGTATGGAAGTTTCTTAAATTATTAAAAATGGACTACCCAATGTTACAGCAATCCTACTTCTGGATACATATCCATAAGAAAGGAAATTAGTACCTTGAAGAAATATCTACACTCCATCTTCACCACAACATTATTCACAATAGCCAAGATATAGAATTAATCTAACAGTCCATCAGCTGATGAAAAGATGAGGAAAATGTGGTAAACATACACAGTGCAATGGTCTTTTGCCTTTAAAAAGAAGGACATCATGTCATATGTAGAAACTGATGAAACTAGAGGTAATTTTTCTAAGTAAAATAAGCCACAGTAAGACAAATACTGCACAATGTCATTTATATGTGAAAAATAAATAAGTTGAACTCACAAAATGTAGAGAATAGAACAGTGATGGCCACAGGCTGGGTGTTATAGAAATGGGAAGATTAGGAAGTGTGCTCTTGAGGGGATAGTGAGACCCAAGCCCTTTCTTCTTTCTCTTTTTCTCTTAGTGGCCATGAGGTGAGCAATTTTGCTCCACAAGCTCCCCACCATTGCCATTCAGATTCTCCCACACGGGCCTAAAGCAATAGGTGCACCTTATCAGGGACCAGGACCTCTAAAACTGGGAGCCAAAATACATCTTTTCTCTTTATAAAATTTTTATCCAGATATTTGTTAGAGTAACAGAAACCTAATACAGGGATATTTCTCCAATATCTATCATAATTAAAAATTACTTTCTACTTTAAATAATTTAGCTCATTGTTGCATTAAATGTGTGTGAGGTAGATGATTGAAAATGTAATGCTCATCAAAAGAAAGCTGATTAAATAAATTGGGGTACTTTCTAGAATACTATGTTGTAGCTATAAAAATGGTTGTCTTTTTGTGCAGACATATATATAAATTTCTGTATGTATATTTATTTATACAAACTCAAGTACATTTTTGGAGTAAATAAAAATAAGAAAGAATAAAAAAAAAGAAAAACTGTTGCAGAGAGCAGAGTTTGTAGACTGAGGTGAAGAAAGACTCTTACAGAGAGCAGGTGTTGGAAATTGTGGTGCAGAAGGACTGATACAGTAAGCAGAGTTTGGAGACTGGGGTGCAGAAGTATTGTTGCAGAGAGCAGAGTTTGTAGACTGAGGTGCAGAAGCACTGTTACAGAGAGCAGAGGTTGGAGAATGGGGTGCAAAAAACCTGTTACAGAGAGCAGAGGTTACAGACTGGGTGCAGAAGGACTGTTACAAAGAGCAAAGTTTTGAGAATGGGGTGCAGAAGGATCCTTGCCGAGAACAGAGATTTCAGACTGAGGTGCAGAAGAACTGTTGCAGAGAGGAGAGTTTGGAGACTGAGGTGCAGAAGGACTGTTACAGAGAGCAGCTATTGGAGACTGGGGTGCAGAAGGACCGTTACATAGAGCAGATTTTTGAGAGTGCACTACAGGAGGACTGTTACAGAGAGCAGAGGTTGGAGACTCGGGTTGAGAAGGACTCTTGCAGAGAGCTGAGGAAAGAGACTGGGGTGCAGAAGGATCGTTGTGGAGAGCAGAGTATTGAGACTGGTGTGCAGAAACACTGTTACAGAGAACAGAGTTTGGAGAAGGGGTGCAGAAGGACTGTTGCACGGAGCAAAGGTTTGAGACTTTGTTGCAGAAGGACTGTTGCAGACAGCAGAGTTTGGAGACTGGGGTGCAGAAGGACTGTTACAGAGAGCAGAGGTTGGAGACTGGGATGCAGATGGAATGATACAGAAAGCAGAGTTTAGATACTGGGGTGCAGAAGGACCGTTACATAGAGCAGATTTTGGAGACTACACTACAGGAGCACTGTTACAGAGTGCAGAGTTTGGAGACTGGGGTGGATAATGACTGTTTCAGAGTGCAGAGTTTGGAGACTGGGGTGCACAAGGATCGTTTCAGAGAGTAGAGTTTTTAGACTGAGGTGCAGAAGGACTTTTTCAGAGAGCAGATGTTGGAGACTGGGGTGCCGAAAGATTGTTACAGAGAGCAGAGGTTGCATACTGGGGTTCAGAATGACCATTGCAGAGATCAGAGTTTGGGAACTGAGGTGAAGAAGGATCGTTGCAGAGAGCAGAGTTTTCAGACTGAGGTGCAGAAGGACTGTTACAGAGAGCAGATTTTGGAGACTGGGTTGCAGAAGAACTGTTGCAGATAGCAGAGGTTGGAGACTGGAGTGTAGAAAAACTTTTGCAGGCAGCAGAGGTTGGAGACTAAGATGCAGAAAAACTTTTGAAGAGAGCAGAGTTTGGAGACTGAGGTACAGAAGGACTGTTACTGAGAGCAGAGGTTGGAGACTGGGGTACAGAAGGAGTGATACAGAAAGTAGAAGTTGGAGACTGGGGTGCAGAAGGATCTTTACAGAGAGCAGAGGTTTTAGATAGCAGTACAGAAGGAATGTTACAGAGAGCAGAGGTTAGAGACTGGGGTGCAGAAGGAGTGTTTAAGAGAGTAGATGTTGGACACTGGGGTGCAGAAGAACTGTTGCAGAGAGCAGAATTTGGAGCCTAAGGTGCAGAAGGATTGTTGCAGGGAGCAGATTTTGGAGACTGAGGTGCTGAAGGACTTTTGCAGACAACAGTGTTTGGAGAATGGTGTGCAGAAGGACCGTTGCAGAGAGCAGAATTTGGAGACTGCAGTACAGAAGGACTGTTGAGAGGTGAGATGAAGTACAGAAGGACTGTTGAGAGGTGAGATGAAGAAGGACTGTTACAGAAAACAGAGTTTGTAGAATTGGGTGCAGAAGGATCATTGCACAGAGCAGAGTTTTCAGACTGAGGTGAAGAAGGACTGTTTCAGAGAGCAGATTTTGGAGACTGGGGTGCAGAAAGACTTTTGCAGAAGGCTGAGGTTGTAGACTGGGTTGCAAAAGGATCATTGCAGAGAGCAGAGGTTGGAGACTGGGGTGCAAAACGATTGCTACAGAGAGGAGAGGTTCGAGAATGGGGTTCAGAAGGACGATTGCAGAGAGCAGAGTTTGGGGACTGATGTGAAGAAAAATTGTTACAGAAAACAGAAGTTGGAGACTGGGGTGCAGAAATACTGTTGCAGAGATCAGAAGTTGGAGACTTGGGTTCAGAAGGACTGTAGAAGAGAGCAGAGGTTGGAGACTGGGGTGTTGATGGACTGTTGCAGAGAGCAGACGTTGGAGACTGGGATGCGGAAGGATCGTTGCAGAAAGCAGATGTTGGATACTGGGGAATAATAAGACGTTTGCAGAGAGCAGAGGTTAGAGACTGGGGTGCAGAAAAACTGTTGCAGAGAGCAGAGGTTTGAGACTGAGGTGCAGAAGGACTGTTACAGAGAGCAGAGGTTGTAGCCTGGGGTGCAGAAGGACAGCTGCAGAGAACAGAGGTTGGATACTGGGTTGCAGAAGACTGTTACAGAGAGCAGTGTTTGGAGAATGGGTTGCAGAAGGATCTTACAGAGAGCAGAGTTTGGAGACTGAGGTGCAAAAGGACTTTTACAGAGAGTAGAGTTTGAAGACTGAGGAGCAGAGGGAAAATTGTAGAGAGCAGAGTTTGGAGACTGATGTCCAGACGAATTGTTACAGAGATCACAGGGTGGAGACTGGATTGGAGGGGACTGTTACAGCGAGCAGAGTTTGGAGATTGGGGTGCAGAAGAACTGTTACCGAGAGCAGAGGGTGGAGACTGGGGTGCAGAGGACTGTTGCAGAGTGCAGAGTTTGGAGACTAAGGTGCAGAAGAACTGTTACAGAGAGCAGAGATTGGAGACTGGGGTGCAGAAAGACTAATACAGAAAGTAGAGGTTGGAGACTGGGGTGTAGAAGAACCGTTACAGAGAGCAGAGTTTGGAGACTGCTGTACAGAAGGACTGTTACAGGGAGCAGAGGTTGGAGACTAGGTTTCTAAAAGATCATTGCAGAGAGCAGATGTTGTAGACTGGTGTGCAGAAGTATCTTACAGAGAGCATAGTTTGGAGACTGAGCTGCATAAGGACTGTTACAGAGACCAATGGTTGAAGACTGGGGTGCAGAAGGATCATTGCAGAGAGAAGAGGTTGGAGACTGAGGTGCGGAATGATCGTTGAATAGAGCGAAGGTTGGAGACTATGGTGGAGAATGATACTTACAGAGAGCAGATGTTGGAGACTGGGGTGCAGAAGGACAGTTACAGAGAGCACAGGTTGGAGACTGGGGTGCAGAAGAAATGTTGCAGAGAGTAGAGGTTGGAGACAAGGTTGCAGAAGGACAGTTACAGAGAGCAGGGGTTGTATACTGAGGTGCATAACGACTGTTACAGAGAGTAGAGGTTGGAGACTGGGATACAGAAGAACTGATACAGAAAGCAGACTTTGGAGACTGTGGTGCAGAAGGACTGTTGCAGAGAACAGATTTTGGAGACTGCGGTGCAGAAGGGCCGATGCAGAGAGCTAAAGTTGGAGATTTAGATGCCTAAGGTTTTACAGAGAGCATAGGTTGGATACTGGGGTGCATATGGACTGTTACAGAATGCAGAGGTTGGAGACTGAGTTGTAGAAGTATCTTACAGAGAGCAGAGGTTGGAGACTGGGTTGCAGAAGGACTTTTACAGATAGCACAGTTCGGAGACGTGGGTACAGAAGAATCGTTGAATAGAGCAGAGGTTTCAGACTGAGGTGCAGATGGACTGTTACAGAGAGCATAAGTTGGAGTCTGAGGTGCAGAAGCACTGTTATAGAAAAAATAGTTTGGCAAATGGGGTGCAGAAGGACCGTTACAGAGAGAAGAGTTTGGAGACTGCCGTATAGAAGGACTATTACAGATAGCCGAGTTTGGAGACTGGGGTGAAGAAGGACCATAGTAGAGAGCAAAAGTTGGAGCCTGGGGAGAAGATGGATCATTGCAGAGAGTAGATGTTGGAGACTGGGGTGCAGAAGGACTGTTACAGAGAGCACAGGTTGGAGACTGAGGTGCAGAAGGATCGTTACAGAGAGCAGAGGTTGGAGACTGAGGTGTAGAAGGACTTTTACAGAGATCAGAGTTTGGAGACTGGGGTGCAGAAAGATTCATACAGAGAGCAGAGGATGGAGACTGGGTTTCATAAAGAGTTTGGAGATTCTGGTTCAGAAAATCTGTTAAAGAGAGCAGAGTTTTGAGACTGGGGTTCAGAAGGATTGTAACTGAGTGCAGAGGTTTGATTCGGGTGCAGCAAGACTGTAACAGAGAGTAAAGCTTGGAGACTGGGGTACAGCAAAACTGTTACATAGAGCAAAGGTTAAAGACTGCAGTGCAGAAGATCTGTTACAGAGAGCATTGGTTGGAGACTGAGGTGCAGAAGGATCATTACAGAGAGCAGAGGTTGGATACTGAGGTGCAGAAGGACTGTTACAGAGAGCAGAGTTTGGAGACTGGAGGGCAGAAAGACTATTGCAGAGAAAAGGGTTCGGAGACTGGGGTGCAGAAGAAATGTTGCAGAGAGCAGAGGTTGGAAACTTCATTTTAAAAAGATCATACAGAGAGCATCGGTTGGAGAGTGGGGTGCAGAAGGATCGTTGAAGAGAGCAAAAGTTGGAGACTCAGTTGCAGAAGAATCATTGCAGAGAGCAAAGTGGAGACTGGAGTGCAGAAGAATCGTTAGAGTGAGAAGAGGTGAGAAAGTAGGGTCCAATAGGATTGTTATAGAGAGCACAGTTTAGAGACTGGGGTGCAGAAGGAATTTTGCAGAAAGCAGAGGTTCGAGACTGGGGTGGAGAAGGGTCGTTGCAGAGAGCAAGCTTTTGAGACTGAGGTGCAGAAGAATTGTTGCAAAGAGGAGAAGTTTCAGACTGAGGCTTAGAAGGACTGTTACACAGAGCAGAGGTTGGAGTCTGAGGTGCATTAAGACTGTTACAGAGAGCAGAGTTTGGAGATTGGGGTGCAGAAGGACTATTAAAGAGAGCAGAGGTTAAAGACTGAGGTGCAGAAAGATCATTTCTGAGAGCAGAGAGTTGAGACTGAGGTGCAGAAAGACTTTTAGAGAGAGGAGATGTTGGAGACAGGGGTGCAAAAGGATTATTACAGATAGACGAGGAAGGAGACTGGGGTGCAGAAGGATCGTTGCAGAGAGCAGAGGTTGGAGAATGAGGTGCAGAAGGATTGCTGCAGAGAGCAGAGGTTGGAGACTGGGGTGCAGCAGGACAGTTACACAGAGCAGAGGTTGGAGACTGAGGTGCAGAAGAATCGCTGCAGAGAGAAGAGGTTCAGACTGAGGCTTAGAAGGACTGTTACAGAGAGCAGAGTTTGGAATCTGAGGTGCAGAAGGACTGTTACAGAGAGCAGAGGTTGGAATCTGAGGTGCAGAAGGACTGTTACAGAGAGAAGAGGTTGAAGACTGCGGTACAGAAAGACTGTTAGAGAGAGCAGAGTATGGAGACTTTGGTGCAGAAGGACCGTTGTAGAGAGCAGATGTTGGAGACTAGGGTGCAGAAGGACTGTTACAGAGAGCAGACGTTTGAGACTAAGGTGCAGAAGATTGTTAGAGAGAGCAGAGGTTGGAGACTGGGGTAAAGAAGGACCATTACAGAGAGCAAAGTTTGGAGAGTGAGGTGCAGAAGGACTTTCACAGAAAGCAAAGGTTGGATACTGGGGTGCAGAAAAACTGTTAGAGAGAGGAGAGGTTGGAGAAAGGGATGGAAAAGGATCTTACAGAGAGCAGAGTGTGGAGACTGGGGTGCAGAAGGACTGTTGCAGAGAGCAGAGGTTGGAAATTGAGGTGCAGAAGGATCGTTACAGAGAGCAGAGTTTGGAGACTGAGGTGCAGAAGGACTTTTACAAAGATCAGAGTTTGGAGACTGGGGTGCAGAAGGATTCTTACAGAGAGCAGAGGATGGCGACTTGGTTTCATAAATAGTTTGGAGATTCTAATTCAGAAGAACTGTTAAGCAGTTTTGAGACTGGGGTTCAGAAGGATTGTAACTGAGTGCAGAGATTTGATTCGGGTGCAGCAGGACTGTAACAGAGAGTAGAGCTTGGAGACTGGGTTGCAGCAAAACTGTTACAGAGAGCAGAGGTTGGAGACTGCAGTGCAGAAGACCTGTTACAGAGAGCATTGATTGGAGACTGAGGTGCAGAAGGATCATTACAGAGAGCAGAGGCTGGATACTGAGTTGCAGAAGGACTGTTACAGAGAGCAGAGTTTGGAGACTGGAGGGCAGAAAGACTATTGCAGAGAAAAGGGTTCGAAGACTGGGGTGCAGAAGAAATGTTGCAGAGAGCAGAGGTTGGAGACTTTATTTTAGAAGGATCATACAGAGAGCATAGGTTGGAGAGTGGGGTGCAGAAGGATCGTTGAAGAGAGCAAAAGTTGGAGACTCAGTTGCAGAAGAATCATTGCAGAGAGCAAAGGTGGAGACTGGGGTGCAGAAGAATCGTTACAGTGAGAAGAGGTGAGAAACTGGGGTCCAGTAGGACTGTTACAGAGAGCAAAGTTTGGAGAATGGGGTACAGAAGGAATTTTGCAGAAAGCAGAGGTTGGAGAGTGGGGTGCAGAAGGATGTTGCAGAGAGCTGAGGTTGGAGACTGAGACGCAGAAGGACTGTTACACAAAGCAGACGTTGGAGACTGGGGTGAAAAATTATGATATGGAAAGCAGACGTGGGAGACTGAGGTGCAGTAGGACCTTTACAGAGAGGATAGGTTGGAAACTGGCGTGCCGAATGACTTATTCAAAGAGCAATGTTTGGAGACTCGGGTGAAGAAGGCCTGCAACAGAGAGCAGAGGTTGGAGACTGGTTTGCAGAAGGACTGTTATAGAGAGCAGAATTTTGAGGCTGAGTTGCAGAAGGATTTTACAGAGACCGGAAGTTGGTGACTGAGGTGCCGGAAGACTGTTACAGAGAGCAGTGGTTGGAGACTGGGGTGCAGAATGATCATGCAAAGACCTGAGGTTTCAGACTGAGGTGCAGAAGGACTGTTACAGAGAGCAGATGTTGGATACTGAGGTACAGAAGGACGTTTACAGAGAGCAGAGTTTGGTGACTGAGGTGCAGAAAGACTGTTAAAGAAAGCAGAGGTTGGAAATTGAGGTGCAGAGAGACTGTTACAGAGAGCAGAAGTTGGAGACTGCGGTACACAAAGACTGTAACAGAGAGCAGAGGTAGAAAATATGGTGCAGAAAAAACTGCTACAGAGAGCAGAGTTTAAAGACTGAGGTGCAGAAGGATTGTTACAGAGAGCAGAGGTTGAATACTGGGGTGCAGAAGGACTGTTACACAGAGCAGAGGTTGAAGACTGGGTGAAGAAAGACTGTTGCAGGGAGCAGGTTTTGGAGACTTGGGTGCTGAAGGACTTTTGCAGAGAGTAGTATTTTCAGACTGAGGTGCAGAAGGACTTTTACAGAGAGCAGAGTTTGGAGACTGAGGTGTAGAAAGATCGTTGCAGAGAGAAGAGGTTAGAGACTGCGATACATAAAAACTTTTACAAAGAGCAGAGTTTGGAGACTGGGTAGAAGAAGGATCGTTGCAGATAGCAGATGTTGGAGACTGGGGTGCAGAAGGACTGTTACAGAGAGCACAGGTTGGAGACTGGGGTGCAGAAGAAATGTTGCAGACAGCAGAGTTTGGAGACTTGGGTGCATAAAGACTTTTGCAGAGAGCAGCGTATGGAGACTGTGGTGCAGAAGGACTCATACATAGATCAGAGGTTGGAGACTGGAATGTAGAAGGACCAATGCCGAGAGTAGAGGTTGGAGTCTGGGGAGAAGAATGATCATTGCAGAGAGCAGATGTTGGAGACTGGGTGCAGAAGGACTATTAAAGAGAGCAGAGGTTGGAGACTGAGTTGCAGAAAGATCATTTCTGAGTGCAGAGGTTTGAGACTGGGGTGCAGAAGAACTGTTACAGATTGCAGAACTTGGAGACTTAAGTGCAGAAGGACGTTTACAGAGAGGAGAGGTTGGAGACTGGGGTGCAAAAGGATTCTTACAGAGAGCAGAGAATGGAGACTGGGGTGCAGAAGGATCGTTGCAGAGAGCAGAGGTTGGAGAATGAGGTGCAGAAGGATAGCTACAGAGAGCAGAGTTTGGAGACCTGGGTGCAGCAGGACAGTTACAGAGAGCACAGGTTGGAGACTTGGGTTCAGAAAAAATGTTGTAGAGAGCAGAGGTTGGAGACTGGGGTGCTAAGTACTGTAGCAGTGAGCAAAGGTTTGAGACTGGGGTGCAGAAGGACTGTTGCAGATAGAGAAGTTTTTGGAGACTGGAATGCAGAAGGATCATTTCAGAGAGCAGAGGTTGGAGACTGCGGTTTAGAAGGACTGTTGCAGAGAGCAGAGTTTGGAGAATGAGGTTCCGAAAAATCGTTGCAGAGAGAAGAGGTTGGAGACTGGGGTGCAAAAGGCCTTTTACAGAAAGCAGAGGTTGGAGACTGGGGTGCAGAAGGATTGTTTCACATAGCACAGTTTGGAGACTGGGGTGCAGAAGGATTGCTGCAGACAGCAGAGGTTTAAGACTGAGAATTAGAAGGACTGTTACAGAGAGCAGAGGTTGGAATCTGAGGTGCAGAAGGACTGTTATAGAAAGCAGAGGTTGGCAATTGCAGTGCAGAAGGACCATTATAGAGAGAAGAGGTTGGAGACTGCGGTACAGAAGAAGTGTTAGAGAGAGCAGAGTTTGGAGACTTTGGTGCGGAAGGACTATTGTAGAGAGCAGATGTTGGAGACTAGGGTGCAGAAGGACTGTTACAGAGAGCAGAGTTGGAGACTGCGGTACAGAAGGACCATTACAGAGAGCAAAGTTTGGAGACTGAGGTGCAGAAGGACTTTTAGAAAGAGTAGAGGTTGGATACTGGGGTGCAGAATAAACTGTTACAGAGAGGAAGGTTTGGGGAAAGGGATGCAAAAGGATCTTACAGAGAGCAGAATCTGGAGACTGGGGTGCAGAAGGATTGTTGCAGAGAGCAGAGGTTGGAGACTGAGGTTCAGAAGGATCGTTGCAGAGAAAATAGGTTGGCGACTGGGATGCAGAAAGACTGTTACAGAGAGCAGAGATTCAAGATTGGCTTGCAGAAGAACTGTTACAGGGAGCAGAGGTTGGAGACTGGGGTGCAGTAAGCCTGTTACAGAGAGCAGAGGTTGGAGACTGAGGTGCAGAAGGACTGTTACAGTGAGCAGTAGTTGAAGACTGAGGTGCAGCAGGATTGGTACAAAAAGAAGAGTTTGGAGACTAGGTGTAGAAGGACTGTTAAAGAGTGCAGAGGTTGGAAACTGTGGTGCAGAAGGATCCTTGCAGAGAGCAGAGGTTGGAAACTGAGATGCAGAAGGATCGTTACAGAGAGCAGAGGTTAGAGACTAGGGTCAGAAATACAGTTACAGATAGCACAGTTTGGAGACTGGGGTGCGGAAGAAATGTTGCAGTCAGCAGAGAATGAAGACTGTGGTACTGAAGTACTGTTACAAAGAGCAGAGGGTGGAGAGTGGGGTGCAGAAAAAATGTCACCTAGAGCAGAGTTTGAAAACTGGGGTGCAGAAGGATGTTACAGAGAGCATAGGCTGGAGACTGGGGTCAGAAGGACTGTTGTAGAGAACAGACGTTGGAGATTGGGGTGCAGAAGGATCGTTGCAGAGAGCAGAGGTTGGAGACTGAGGTGCAGAAGGATCACTACAGAGAGCAGAGTTTGGAGACCGGGGTACAGTAAGATAGTTACAGAGAGCACAGGTTGGAGACTGGGGTGTAGAAGAAATGTTGAAGAGAGCAGAGGTTGGAGACTGGGGTGCAGAAGGACTGTAGCAGAGAGCCAAGTTAGAGACTGTTGTGTAGAAGGACTGTTGCAGAGAGCAGATGTTGGAGACTGGGATGCAGAAAGATCGTTGCAGAGAGCAGATGTTGGAGACTGGTGTGTAGAAGGACTTTTGCACAGAACAGAGGTTGGAGACTGGGGTGCAGAAAGACATTTGCAGAGAGCAGAGTTTGGAGACTGAGGTGCAGAAGGACTGTTACAGAGAGCATAGGTTTTAGACTGGAGTGCAGAATAACTGATACGGAAAGTAGAATTTAAAGACTGGGGTGTAGAAAGACTGTTACAGAGAACAGACTTTGTAGCCTGGGATGCAGAAGGACTGCTGCAGAGAACAGATGTTTGATACTGGGATGCAGAAGGGCCGTTGCAGAGAGATGAGGTTGGAGAATGAGGTGCAGAATGACTGTTACAGAGAGCAAAGTTAAAAGAACGGGGTGGAGAAGGATCTTACAGAGAGCAGATGTTTGAGACTTGGGGGCAGAAGGACTGTTGCAGAGAGCAGAGTTTCGAGAATGAGGTGCAGAAGAATCATTGCAGAGAGAGGAGTTTGGAGACTGGGGTGCAGAAGGCCTGTTACAGAGAGCAGACTTTGGAGACTGAGTTGCAGAAGACCTGTTACAGAGAGCAGATGTTAGAGACTGGGGTGCAGAAGGATTGTTACAGATAGCACAGTTTGGAGACTGGGGTTGAGAAGGATTGTTGCAGAGAGCAGAGTTTCAGACTGAGGCTTAGAAGGACTGTTACAGAGAGCAGAGGTTGGAGTCTCAGGTGCAGAAGGACTGTTACAGAAAGCAGAGGTTGGCAATTGGGGAGCAGATGAATCGTTAAAAAGAGAAGAGTTTGGAGACTGCGATACAAAAGTTCCTTTACAGAGAGCAGATTTTGGAGACTGGGTAGAAGAAGGATCGTTGCAGAGAGCAGATGTTGGAGACTAGGGTGCAGAAGGACTATAACAGAGATCACAGGTTGGAGACTGTGGTGCAGAAGAAATGTTGCAGAGAGCAGAGTTAGGAGACTTGGGTGCAGAAGGACTGATACAGAGAGCAGAGGTTGGAGACTGGAGTGCAGAAGGATCGTTGTAGAGAGCAGAGTTTGGAAACTAAGGTGCAGAGGGATCGTTACACAGAGCAGAGATTGGAAACTGGGATGCAGAAGAACTGTTGCAGAGACCATAGTTTGGAGACTGGGGTGCAGAAGAACTGTTGCAGAGAGCCGAGGTTGGAGACTGAGGTTAAGAAGGATCGCTGCAGAGAGAAGAGGTTGGAGACTAGGGTGCAAAAGGCCTGTTACAGAGAGCAGAGATTGGAGACCGGGGTGCAGAAGGCCTGTTACAGAGAGCAGATTTTGCAGACTGGGGTGCAGAAGGACTGTTTCAGAGAGCAAAGGTTGGAGACTTAGGTTCACAAGGACTGTTACAGAGAGCAGAGGTTGGAGACTGGGGTGCAGAATAACTGATATGGAAAGTAGAGTTTGGAGACTGGGGTGCCGAAGGACCATTACACACAGCAGAGGTTGGAGACTGCGGTACAGAAGGACTGTTAGAGAGGGCAGAGTTTGGAGACTTTGGTGCAGAAGGACCATTGTAGAGAGCAGATGTTGGAGACTAGGGTGCAGAAGGACTGTTATAGAGAGCAGACATTTGAGACTAAGGTGCAAAAGATTGTTAGAGAGAGCAGAGGTTCGAGACTGGGGTAAAGAAGGATCATTACAGAGAACAAAGGTTGGAGAGTGAGGTGCAGAAAGACTTTTACAGAGAGCAGAGTTTGGATACTGGGGTGCAGAAAAGCTGTTAGAGAGAGGAGAGGTTGGAGAAAGGGATGCAAAAAAATCTTACAGAGAGCAGAGTGTGGAGACTGGGGTGCAGAAGGACTGTTGCCGAGAGGAGAGGTTGGAGATTGAGGTGGAGAAGGATCGTTGCAGAGAGATGAGTTTGGAGACTGGGGTGCAAAAAGACTGTTACAGAGAGAAGAGATTCAAGATTGGGGTGCAGAAGAACTGTTACAGAGAGCAGAGGTTAAAGACTGGGGTGTACAAACCCTGTTACAGAGAACAGAGGTTGGATAGTGAGGTGCAGAAGAACTGTTACAGAGAGCAGATGTTGGATACTGAGGTGCAGAAAGATTGGTACAGAGAGAAGAGGTTGGAGACTGAGGTTTAGAAGCACTGTTACAGAGAGCAGAGGTTAGAATCTGTGGTGCAGAAGGATCGTTGCAGAGAGCAGAGGTTGGAAACTGAGGTGCAGGAAGGTCATTGCAGACAGCAGAGGTTGGAGACTGAGGTGCAGAAGCATCGTTACAGAGAGCAGAGGTTGGAGACTGGGATCAGAAAGACAGTTACAGAGAGCACAGTTTGGAGACTAGGATGTAGAAGAAATGTTGCAGGGAGCAGAGATTGGAGACTGGGATGCTGAAGGCCTGTTTCAGAGAGCAGATGTTGGAGACTGGGGTGAAGAAAGACTGTTACAGATAGCACAGTTTATAGACTGGTGTGGAGAACGATATTATAGAGAGCAGAGTTTGGAGACTGAGGTGCAGAAGGACTGTTAAAGAGAGCAGAGTTTGGAGACTCTGTTGCAGAATGATTGTTGCGGAGAGCAGAGTTTTCAGACTTCGGTGCAGAAGGACTGTGGCAGAGATCAGATGTTCGAGAGTGGGGTGCAGAAGGACTCTTTCAGAGAGCAGAGCTTGGAGACTGGAGTGCAGAAGGATTCTTGCAGGGAGCAGAGGTGGGAGACTGGGGTGCAGAAGGCCTGTTACAGATATCACAGTTTGGAGACTGGTGTGCAGAAAGATATTATAGAGAGCAGAGTTTGGAGACTGAGGTGCAGAAGGACTTTTACAGAGAGCAGAGGTTGGAGACTGGGGTGCATAATGATTGTTGCAGAGAGCAGAGTTTTCAGACTGAGGTGTAGAAGGAATGTTGCAGAGAGCAGAGGTTAGAGACTGAGGTGCAGAAGGACCCTTAGAGAGAGCAGAAGTTGGAGACTGGGGTTGAGAAGGACTGTTGAAGAGAGCAGAGGTTGGAGACTGAATGCAAAATCCTGTTACATAGAGCAGAGGTTGGACACTGGGGTGCAGAAGGATCGTTGAAATAAGCCGAGCTTGGAGACAGGGGTGCAGATGGATCTTACAGAGAGCAGAATTTGGAGACTTAGTTGCAAAAGGACTGTTTCAGTAATCAGAGGTTGGAGACTGGGGTGCAGTAGGATCATTGCAGAGAGCATAAGTTGGAGACTGGGGTGCAGAAGGACCGTTGCAGAGAGCAGAGGTTGGAGACTGGGGTGCAGAAGGCCTGCTACAGAGAGCAGACTTTTGAGACTCGTGCAGAAGGCCTGTTAAAGAGAGGAGAGGTTGGAGACTGGGTGCAGAAGGAATGTTATAGAGAGTAGAGTTTGGAGACTAAGTTCATGAAGGATCTTACAGAGAGCAGAGGTTGGAGACTGAGGTGCAGGTGGACTGTTACAGAGAGCAGTGGTTGGAGACTGGGGTGCAGAAGGATCGTTCACCGAGCAGAGTTGTCAGAATGAGGTGCAGATGGACTGTTACAGAGAGCCGAGGTTGGAGACTGGGGTGTAGAAGAATTGTGGCAGACAGTAGAGTTTGGAGAGTAAAGTGTAGAAGGACTGTTATAGTGAGTGGAGGTTGGAGACTGAGGTGTAGAAGGACAGTTGTAGAGAACAGAATTTGGAGACTGAGGTGCAGAAGGATTGTTATAGAGAACAGAGTTTGGAGACTGGATGCAGAAGGACTGTTGCAGAGCGCAGAGGTTTGAGACTGGGGAGCTGAAGGACTGTTGCAGAGGACAGAGTTTGGAGACTGGGGTGTTGCAGGACATTTGCAGAAAGCAGGTGTTAAAGAATGGGGTGGAGAAGGAATGTTACAGAGAGCAGAGTTTGAATACTGGAGTGCAGAAGGATCTTCCAGAGAGCAGAGTTTGGATACTTTGGTGCAGAAGGACTGTTGAAGAGAGCAGAGGTTGGAGACTGGGGTGGAGAAGGACTTTTGCAGAGAGCAGAGTTTGGAGACTGGGGTGTAGAAGGACTTTTGCAGAGAGCAGACTTTGGAGAATGGGGTGCAGAAGGATTGTTGCATAAAGCAGTGGTTGGAGACTACGTTACAGAAGGACTGTTACAGAGAGCAGAGGTTGGAGACAGGTGTGCAGAATTATCTTACAGAGAGCATAGGTTGGAGACTGGGGTGCAGAAGGACTGTTGCATAGCAGATTATGCAGACTAAGGTGTAGATGGACTGTTTCGAGAGCAGAGGTTGTAGACTGGGGTCCAGAAGCATTATACAAAGAGCATAGTTTGGAGACTGAGGTGCTGAAGCACTGTTGTAGAGAGCAGAGATTGGAGACTGGGTTCAGAAGGACTGATACAGAGGGCAGAGTTGGGAGACTGGGGTGCAGAAGCATCATACAGCGAGCGAACTATGGAAACTTGGTGCAGAAAGACTGTTGCAGAGAGCAGAGGTTGGAGACTGGGGTGCAGAAGGACTGTTAAAGAGACCAGAGTTTGGAGACTTGGGTGTAGAAGTCCTGTTACAGAGAGCAGCAGTTGGAGACTGCAGTACAGAAGGACTGTTACAGAGAGCAGATTTTGCAGACTGCTGTGCAGAAGGACTGTTGCAGAGAACAGAACTTGTACACTGGGGTACATAAAGAATGTTGCAGAGTGCAGAGTTTTAAACTGGCGTGCAGAAGGACTGTTGCAGAGAGCAGAGGATGAAGACGGGGTGTAGAAGTACTGTTACAGAGAGCAGAGGTTGAAGCCTGTGGTGTAGAAAGACTGATACAGAAAGCAGAGTTCAGAAACGGGGATGAAGAAGGACCGTTACAGAGATCAGAGGTTGGATACAGGTGTGCAGAAGGATCTTACAGAGAGCAGAGTTTTGAGACTGTGGTGTAGAAGAAGTGTTGCAGAGAGCAGAGGTCGGAGACTGGGGTGCAGAAGGACTGTTTCAGAGAGCAGAGTTTAAAGACTGTGGTGCAGAAGGACTGTTACAGAGAGCACAGTTTGGACACTGGGGTGAAGAAGGATTGTTGCAGAGAGCAGAGATTGGAGACTCCTGTGCAGAAGGACTGTTACAGAGGTTGGAGACTGGGGTGCAGAAACACTGTTATAGAGAGTAGAGGTAGGAGACTGAGGTGCAGAAGGACTGTTACAGAGAGCAGAGTTTGGAGACTACGGAACAGAAGGACTGTTACAGAGAGCATGGGTTGGAGACTGGGGTGGAGAAGGATTATTGGGGTGAGCAGAGTATGGAGACTGGGTTGTAGAAGGACTGTTGCAGACAGCAGAGTTTGTAGACTTGGTTGTAGAAGGACTGCTGCAGAGAGCAGACTCTGGAGACTGGGGTACAGAAGGACTGTTGCATAAAGCAGAGTTTGGAGACAGGTGTGCAGAATTATCTTACAGAGAGCATAGGTTAGAGACTGGGGTGCAGAAGAACTGTTTTATAGCAGATTATGGAGACTAACGTGTAGATGGACTGTTTTCAAGAGCAGAGGTTGTAGACTGGGGTGCAGAAGCATTATACAAAGAGCAGAGTTTAAAGACTGAGGTGACGAAGCACTGTTGCAGAGAGTAGAGATTGGAGACTGGGTTGCAGAAGGACTGATACAGAGGGCAGAGTTGGTAGACTGGGGTGCAGAAGCATCATACAGCAAGCGAAGTATGGAAACTTGTTGCAGAAAGACTGTTTCAGAGAGCAGATGTTGGAGACTGGGGTGCAGAAGGACTGTTAAAGAGAGCAGAGTTTGGAAGCTTGGGTGCAGAAGGCCTGTTATAGAGAGCAGCGGTTGGAGCCAGCAGTACAGAAGGACTGTTACAGAGAGCAGATGTTGTAGACTGTGGTGCAGAAAGACTGTTGCAGAGAACAACAGTTGGAGACTGGGGTGCATAAGGACCGTTTCTGAGAGAAGAGGTTGGAGACTGATGTGCAGAAGGATTGTTACAGAGAGCATAAGTTAGAGACTGAGGTGCAGAAGAACTGTTACAGAGAGTAGAGTTTGGAGACTTGGGTGCAGAAGGACTGATACAGAGAGCAGAGGTTGGATACTGGGGTACAGAAGGAATGTTGCAGAGTGCAGAGTTTTAAACTGGCGTGCAGAAAGACTGTTGCAGAGAGCAGAGGTGGAGACGGTGTGCAGAAGGACTGTTACAGAGATCAGAGGATGAAGCCTGTGGTGAAGAAGGACTGATACAGAAAGCAGAGTTTGGAGACGTGGATGAAGAAAGACCATTACAGAGATCAGAGGTTGGATACAGTTGTGCAGAAGGATCTTACAGAGAGCAGAGGTTTGAGACTGGGGTGAAGAAGAAGTGTTGCAGGGAGCAGAGGTTGGAGATTGGGGTGCAGAAGGACTGTTGCAGAGAGAAGAGTTTGGACACTGGGGTGAAGAAGGATCGTTGCAGAGAGAAGAGACTGGAGACTCGTGTGCAGAAGGACTGTTACAGAGAGCAGAGGTTGGAGACTGAGGTAAAGAAGGACTGTTACAGACAGCACATTTTGGAGACTGGGGTGCAGGACTGATACAGAGAGCAGATGTTGGAGACTGGGGTGCAGAATTATTGTTGCAGACAGAAGAGGTTGGAGACTGGGTTTCAGAAGGACTCTTGCAGAGAGCAGAATTTGGAGACTTAGGTGCAGAAGGACTGTTGCACAGAGCAGAGGTTGGAGCCTGGGATGCAGAAGGACTGTTGTATAGAACAGTGGTTGAATACTGGGGTGCAGAAGGATCGTGGAAGAGAACAGAATTTTCAGTTGAGGTGCAGAAGGACTAATGCAGACAGCAGATGATGGAGACTGGGGTGCAGAAGGACTGTTGCAGAGAGCAGAGTTTGGAGATTTTTGTGCAGAAGGACTGTTCCAGAGAGGAGATTTTGGAGACTGGGGTGCAGAAAGCCTGTTACAGAGAGCAGAGTTTGGAGAAGGGGTGCAGAAGGAATGTTACAGAGAGCAGATTTTGGAGATTGGTTTGCAAAAGTATCTTCCAGAGAGTAGAGGTTGGATACTGAGATGCATAAGGACTGTTACAGAGAGTACAGGTTAGATACTGAGGTGCAGATGGACAATTGCAGAGACCAGAATTTTGGAGACTTAGGTGCAAAAGGACTGTTACACAGAGCAGAGGTTGGAGACTGGGATGCAGAAGGACTGTTGCAGAAAACAGAGGTTGAAGACTGGGGTGCAGAAGGATCGTGGAATTGAGCAGAATTTTCAGTTGAGGTGCAGAAGGACTAATGCAGAGAGCAGATGATGCAGACTGGGGTGAAGAAGGGTCATTTCAGACAGGAGAGGTTAGAGACTGGGGAGAAGAAGGACGGTTACAGAGAGCAGAGTTTGGATACGGAGGTGCAGATGAATGGTTGCTTAGAGCAGAGATTGGATACTGAGGTGCAAAAGGACTGTTGCAGAGAGTAGAGGTTGGAGACTGTGGTGCAAAAGGACTGTTACAGAGAGTAGAGGTTGGAGATTGGCGTGCAAAAGTCCTGTTACAGAGAGCAGAGGTCAGAGACTAGGGTGCAGAAGAACTGTTACAGAGAGCAGAGTTTTTAGACAAGGTTGCACAAGGATCTTACAGAGAGCAGAGATTGTAGACCAAGGTTCAGCAGGACTGTTACAGAGAGCAGAGGTTGGTGACGATCGTGCAGAAGGATCGTTGCAGAGAACAGCGTTTTCAGACTGAGGTGCAGAAGCACTTTTGCAGAGAGCACATGTTGGAGACTGGGGTGCAGAAGGACTGTTGCAGAGAGCAAGGTTGGAGATTAGGTGCAGAAAGACTGTTACAGAGAGCAGAGTTTGCAGACTGGTGTGCTGAAGAACTGGTAAAGAGAGCAGAGGGTGGAGACTGGGGTGCAGAAGTATTGTTATAGAGTACAGAGGACGGAGACTGGGGTGCAGAAGGCCTGTTCCGGAGAGCAGAGTTTGGAGAAGGAGTGCAGAAGTACTTTTACAGAGAGTAGAGCCCGAGTTGCAGATGGACTATTGCAGAGAGAAGAGGTTGGAGACTGAGGTGCAGAAGGATTTTTGCAGAGAGCAGACGTTGGAGACTTGGTCTCAGAGGGACAGCTGCAGAGAGCACAGGCTGGACATGGGGTGTAGCAGGACTGTTGCGGAGAGCCCAGGTTTGAGATTTGGGTGAAGAAGGACTGTTGCAGAGAGTACAGGTTGAAGACTGTGTTGCAGTAGGACTGTTACAGAGGCAGAGGTTGGAGACTTTGGTGCAGAAGGAGTTTTTTGGAGAGCAGATGTTGGAGACTGGGTTGCAGAAGGACTGTTGCAGAGAGCAGAGTTTGTAGACTGAGATACAGAAGTACTGTTACAGAGAGCAGAGGTTGGAGATTGGGGTGCAGATGGACTGATACAAAAGCAGAGTTTGGAGACTAGGGTGCAGAAGAACTGTTGCAGAGAGCAGAGGTTGGAGAATGGGGTGCAAAAGGCCTGTTACAGAGAGCAGAGATTGGAGACTGGGGTGCAGAAGGACTGTTACAGACAGTAGAGTTAGGAGACAGGGTTGCAGAAGGATCTTACAGAGAGCAGAGCTTAGAGACTGTGGTACAGCAGGACTGTTACAGAGAATAGAGGTTGGAGACTGGGGTGCAGAAGGATCGTGGCAAAGAACAGAGTTTTCAGACTGAGGTGCAGAAGAACTGTTGCAGAGAGCAGATATTGGAGACTGGGTTGCAGAAGGACTGTTGTAGAGAGCAGAGGATGGAGACTGGGGTGCAGAAGGATCCTTGTATCGAGCAGAGGTTTGAGACCAGCGTCCAAAAAGAATGTTTCAGAGAACAGAGGTTGGAGAAGGGGTGCAGAAGGACTGTTACAGAGGGCAGAGTTTACAGACTTGGTTGCAGAAGGATCTTCGAGAGAGCAAATGTTGGAGACTGAGATGCAGAAGGACTGTTACAGAGAGTAGAGGTTAGAGACTGAAGTGCAGAAGCACCGTTGTAGAGAGCAGAGTTTTGAGACTGAGGTGCAGAAGGATTGTTACAGAGAGCAGAGATTGGAGCCTGGGGTGCAGAAGGACTGTTGCAGATAGCAGAGTTTGGAGACTGCGGTGTAGAAGGATTGTTGCAGAAACAGAGGTTTGAGACTTTGGTGCAGAAGGACTGATACAGAAAGCTGAGGTTGAAGACTGGGGAGCAGAAGAACCCTTACAGAGTGCAGATTTTGGAAACTGCACTACAGGAGGACTGTTACAGAGAGCAGAGGTTGGAGACTGGTGTGGAGAAGGACTGTTTCAGAGTGCAGACCTTGGATACTGGGGTGGAGATGAACTGTTGCAGAGAGCAGAGGTTGGAGACTGGGGTGCAGAAGAACTGTCGCAGAGAGCAGATGATGGAGACTGAGGTGCAGAAGAAATGTTGCAGGAGCAGAGGTTGTAAACTGTGGTGCAGAAGGAATGATACAAAAAGGAGAGGTTAAAGACTGGGGTGGAGAACGACCGTTACAGAGAGCAGAGGTTGGAGACTGAGGTACAGAAGGACTGTTACAGAGAGCAGAGGTTGGAAACTGGGGAGCAGATGGACTGTTACAGAGAGCAGAGGTTGGAGACTGGGGAGCAAAAGGACTGTTACAGAGAGCAGAGTTTGGAGTCTGGGTAGGATAAGAAATGTTACAGAGAGCAGATTTGGAAACTTGGGTGCAGAAGGATCTTACAGAGATCAGAGGTTGGAGGCTGGGGTTCAGAAGCACTGTTACAGAGAGTAGATTTTGAAGACTGAGGTGCCGAAATACTGTTACATAAAGCAGAGTTTGGAGACTGGAGTGCACAAGGATCGTTGCAGAGAGCAGAGTTTTCAGACTTAGGTTCAGAAGGACTGTTGCAGGGAGCAGATGTTTGAGACTGGGGTGCAGAAGGACTTTTGCAGAAAGAAGAGGATGGAAACTGGGGTGCAAAAAGATTGTTGTAGAGAGCAGAGTTTTTAGACTGGGGTGCAGAAAGACCGTTGCAGAGATAAGAGTTTGGTAACTGAGGTGAAGAAGGATTGTTAAAGAGAACAGAATTTGGAGACTGGGGTACAGAAGGACTGTTGCACAAAGCAGAGTTTGAAGACTGGGTTTTAGAAGGACTCTTGAAACGAGCAGAGGTTAGAGACTGGGGTGCAGAAGGACTGTTACATAGAGCAGAGTTTGGAGACAGGGTTGCAGGAGAATCTTACAGAGAGCAGAGTTTCGAGACTGAGGTGCAACAGGAGTATTACAGAGAGCAGAGTTTGGAGACTGGGGTGCAGAGGGATTATTGCAGAGAACAGCGTTTTCAGACTGAGGTGCAGAGGGACTGTTGCAGAGAGCAGAGTTTGGAGACAGGGGTGCAGAAGAACTGTTGCATAGAGCAGATATTGGATACTGTGGTGCACAGGGATCATTGCAGAGAGCAGAGGTTGGAGACTGTTGTGCAGAAGGACTGTTGCAGAGAGCAGACTTTGGAAACTAGTGTACAGAAAGATCGTTGCAACCAGCAGAGGTTTGAGACTGGGGTGCAGAAGGACTGTTACAGAGAGTAGAGTTTCAAGACTGAGGTGCAGAAGGATCGTTGCAGAGAGCAGAAGTTGGAGACTGGGGTGCAGTAGAACTCCTATAGAGAGCTGAGTTTTCAGACAAGGTTGCACAAGGATCTTACAGAGAGCAGAGTTGTAGACCGATGTGCAGCAGGACTGTTAAAGAGAGCATTGGTTGGAGACTGGGGTGCAGAAGGATCATTTTAGAGAACAGAGTTTTCAGACTGAGGTGCAGAAGGACTTTTGCAGAGAGCACATGTTGGAGACTGGGGTGCAGAAGGACTGTTACAAAGAGAAGAGTTTGGGGACTGGGGTGCAGAAGGATTGTTGTAGAGAGCAAAATTTTGAGACTGGAGTGCAGAAGGATTGTTATAGAAAACAGAGGTTGGTGACTGGGGTGCAGAAGGCCTATTACAAAGAGCAGAATTTGGAGAAGGGATTCAGATGTACATTTACAGAGAGTAGTTTTTGGAGACTGAGGTGCAGAAGGACCGTTGCAGAGAGCAGAGGTTGAAGACTAAGGTGCAGAAAGATTGTTACAGAGAACAGAGGTTGGAGACTGGGTTGAAGAGGGACTGTTTCAGAGAGCAGATTCTGGACACTGGGGTGTAGAAGGACTGTTGCAGAGAGCACAGGTTGAAGATTGGGGTGCAGAAGGACTGTTGCAAGAAGCAGAGTTTGGAGAATGGGTTACAGTAGGAATGTTACAGAGGCAGACTTTGGATATTTGGTGCAGAAGGACTGTTGCAGAGAGCATATGTTGGAGACTGGGGTGTAGAAGAACTGTTACAGAGAGCAGAGTTTGTAGATTGAGGTGCAGAAGCACTGTTACAGAGAGCAGAGTTGGGAGAATGGGGTGAAAAGGCCTGTTACAAAGAGCAGGAGTTGGAGACTGGGGTGCAGAAGGACTGTTACAGAAAGCAGGGTTTGGAGACAGGGTTGCAGAAGGATCCTTGCAAAGAACATAGTTTTCAGACTGAGGTGCAGAAAAATTGTTGCAGAGAGCAGAGTTTGAAGACTGAGTGGCAGAAGGACCGTTACAGAGAGCAGAGTTATGAGACTGTTACAGAAGGACTGTTACAGAGAGCAGAGGTTGGATACTGGGGTGCAGAAGGACTGATGCAGAGAACAGAGTTTGGAGACTGGGGTGCAGACAAACCGTTTCAGAGAGCAGAGGTTGGAGACTCAGGTGCAGAAGGATTGTTACAGAGAGCAGAGGTAAGATAGTGGTGTGCAAAAGGACTGATCCAGAGAGCATATGTTGGAGAATAAGGTTCAGAAGGCCTGTTACAGAGAGCAGCGGTTGGAGACTGAGGTGCTGAAGGATCATTTCAGAGAGCAGATATTGGAGACTGAGGTACAGAAGGACTGTTACTGAGAGGAGTGGTTGGAGACTGGGGTTTAGAAGGAATCTTACAGAGAGCAGAGGATAGAGACTGGGGTGCAGAAAGAGTGTTACAGAGAGAAGAGGATGGACACGGTGTGCAGAAGGAGTGTTACAGAGAGCAGAGTTTGTATATTGGTGTCCAGAAGAACTTTTAAAGAGAGCAGAGGTTGGAGACTGAGATGCAGAAGAATAGTTACAGAGAGCAGAGTTTTGACACTGATGTTCAGACGGACTGTTACAGAGAGCAGAGCTTGGAGACTGGTGTGTAGAAGAATCATTGCAGAGAACAGAGGTTTGAGACTGAGGTGCCGAAGGATCGTTGCAGAGAGCCGAGGTTGGAGACTGACGTGCAGAACAATTGCTACAGAGAGCAGAGGTTGAAGACTGGGGTGCAGACGAACAGTTACAGAGACCACAGGTTGGAGACTGGGTTAAGAAGAAATGTTGCAGAGAGCAGAGGTTGTAGACTGGGGTGCAGAAGGAGTGTTGCAGAGAGCAGATTTTCTAGACTGCGGTACAGAAGGACTTTTACAGAGAGGAGATGTTGGAGACTGGGGTGCAGAAGGATTCTTACAGAGAGCAGAGGATGGAGACTGGGGTGCAGAATAACTGTTGCATAGAGCAGACGTTGTTGACTGGGGTGCAGAAAGTTCGTTGCAGATAGTAGAGGTTTGAGACTGGGGTGCAGAAGGACTTTTGCAGAGAGCAGAGGTTGGAAACTGAGGTGCAGAAGGACTGTTACAGAGAGCAGAGGTTTGAGACTGGGTGCAGAAGAACTGACACAAAAAGCAGAGTGTGGAGACTGGGGTGCAGAAGGAGTAATGCAGAAAAAAGAGTTTGGAGACTGGGGTCCCGAAGGACAGGTACAGAGATCACAGATGGAGACAGGGGTGCAAAAGAAATGTTGCAGAGAGCAGAATTTGGAGACTGGGGTGAAGAAGGACCGTTGCAGAGAGCAGAAGTTGGAGACTGAAGTGTGAAGAACTGTTACAGGGAGCAGAGTTTGGAGACTGGGGTGCAGAAGAACTGATACAGAAGCAGATGTTGGAGACTGGGGTGCAAAAGGACCGTTACAGAGAGCAGATGTTGGAGACTGTGGTACAGAAGGACTGTTACAGAGAGCAGAAGTTGGAGACTTGGGTGTAGAAGGACTGATGCAGAGAACAGTTTTTGGAGACTGGGGTGCAGAAGAAACTTTGCAGAGAGCAGAGGTTGGAGACTGAGGTGAAGAAGGATCGTTGCAGAGAGAAGAGGATGGAGACTGGATGCAGAAGGCCTGTTACAGAGAGCAGAGTTTGGAGACTGGGGTTTAGAAGGACTGTTACACAGAGCAAAGTTTGACGAATGGGTTTCAGGAGGATCTTACAGAGAACAGAGTTTGGAGACGGAGGTGGAGAAGGACATTTGTAGAGCATAGAGGTTGGAGACTTAGGAAGAGTAGGACTGTTGTAGAGAGCAGAGGTTGGAGACTGAGGTCCAGAAGAATTGTTACAGAGATCAGCGTGTGGAGAATGGGGAGAAGAAGGAGTGTTACAGAGAGCAGAGTTTTGAGATTTGGGTGCAGTAGAACTGTTACCTGGAGCAGAGGTTGGAGACTGGGGTGCAGAAGGACTGTTACAGAGAGGAGAGGTTGTAGACTGGGGTGCAGAAGGCCTCTTACAGAGAACAGAGGTTTGAGACTGATGTTCAGAAGGACTGTTACAGAGAGCAGAGGTTGGAGACTGGGGTGCAAAAAGACTGTTTCAGAGTGCAGTGTTTGGATACTGGGGTGCAGAAGGACTGTTGCAGAGAGCAGAGGTTGGAGATCGGCATGCAGAAGGTCTGTTACAGAGAGCAGAGGTTGAAGCCTGGCGTGCAGAAAGACGGATACAGAAAGCAGAGTTTGTAGACTGGGTTGCAGAAAGACTGAGACAGAAAGCAGAGTTTGGAGATGGGGTGCTGAAGGACCCTTACAGAGAACAGAGGTTTGAGACTGCGGTACAGAAGGACTGTTACAGAGAGCAGAGGTTGGAGACTGGGGTGCACAATAAATGTTGTAGAGGAAAGAGGTTGGAGACTCTGGTGCTGAAGGACCATTGCAGAAAGCATATGTTAGAGACTGGGTTTCAGAAGAATCTTACAGAGAGCAGAGTCTGGATACTTAGGTGAAGAAGGACTGTTGCAGAGAGCAGAGGTTCGAGATTGGGGCACAGAAGGACTGTTGCAGAGAGCAGAGTTTGGAGTCTGAGGTGCAGAAGGACTGTTACAGGGAGCAGAGGTTGGTGACTTCGGTGGAAAAGTACTGTTGTAGAGAGCAGATTTTAAAGACTGGGGTGAGGAAGGACTGTTGCAGAGAGCAGAGGTTGAAGACTGGCGTGCAGAAGGACTGTTGCAGAAAGCCGATGTAGAAGAGTGAAGTGCAGAAGGACTTTTACAGAGAGCAGAGTTTGGAGACTGTGGTGCAGAAGGACTGATACAGAAAGCAGAGGTTGGAGACTGGGGTGCAGAAGGACCCTTACAGACAACAGAGGTTGAAGACTGCGGTACAGAAGAACTGTTGTAGAGAAAAAGGTTGGAGAGTGGGGTGCAGAAGAACCATTGCAGAGAGCAAACATTGGAGACTAGGGTGCAGAAGGAATGTTACAGAGAGCAGAGTTTGAAACTGGGGTGCACAAGGATCTTACAGAGAGGAAAATTTAAAGACTGGGGTGCAGAAGGATTGTTGCAGAGAGCAGACGTTGGAGACTGGGGTGAAGAAGGATCGTTGCAGAGAGTAGATTATGGAGACTTTGGTATAGAAGGACTGTTCTAGAAAGCAGAGGTTGGAGACTGGGGTGCAGAAAGACTGTTTCAGGAGCAGTTGTTGAAGACTGAGGTGCAGAAAAACTGTTACAGAGAGCATGTTTTGGGACTAAGGTGTAGGACTGATACTGAGAGCAGAGTTTGAAGACTGGTGTGCAGAAGGATCTTACAGAGAGCAGAGTTTGGAGACTGAGGTGCAGAAGGACTGCTCCAGAGAGCAGAGGTTGGAGATTGGGGTGCAGAAGGACTTTTAAAGGGAGCAGAGTTCAGAGACTTGGGTGTTGAAGGCCTGTTACAGAGAGCAGAGGATGGAGACTGAGGTGCAGAAGGACTTTCACAGAAATAGATGTTGAATACTGAGATGCAAAAAGACCATTGCAGAGAGCAGATGTTGGATACTGAGTTGTAGAAGGACTGTTGCGCAGTGCAGAGGTTTGAGCCTTGGGTGTAAAAGGACTGTTTCAGCCAGCAGTGTTTGGGGATTGGGGTGACAAAGGACCTTTTCAGAGAGCAGAATTTGGAGACTGAGGTGCAGATGGCCTGTTACAGAGAGCAGGGGTTCAAGACTTGAGTGCAGAAGGACTGATAGAAAAAGCAGTGGTTGGAGACTGGGGTTCAGAAGACATTTTCAGATAGAAGAGTTTGAAAATTGCAGTACAGAGGAACCGTTACAGAGAGCAGAGATTGGAGACTGGGGTGGAGAAGGACTGTTGCAGAGATCTGATGTTGGAGACTGGGGTGCAGAAGGACTGTTGTAGAGAGTAGGTTGTAGACTGGGGTGCAGAAGGACTTTTGCAGAGAGTAGGGGTTGGAGATTGGGGTGCAGAAGACTGAGGTGAAGAAGGACTGTTGGAGACAACAGAGTTTGGAGACAGGGGTGCAGAGGGACCGTTGCAGAGACCAGAGGTTGGAGACTGGGGTGCAGAAAGACTGTTGCAGAATGCAGAGGTTTAAGACTAGGGTGCAGAAAAAATGTTGCAGAGAACGGAGTTTGGAAACTTAGGTGCAGAAGGACCGTTGCTGAGAGCAGCGGTTGGAGACTGACGTAAAGAAGGATTGTTACAGAGAGAAGAGTTTGGAGACTGAGGTGCTGAAGAACTGTTACTGAGATTAGAGGTTGTAGACTGGGGTGCAGATAGATCTTACAGAGAGCAGAGATTGGAGACTGGGGTGCAGAAGGACTGTTTAGAAAGCAGAGATTTGAGGCTTGGGTGCAAAAGGACTGTTGTAGAGAGAAGAGGTTGAAGCTGAGGTGCAGAAAAACTGTTGCAGACAGAAGAGGTTGGAGATGAGGTTCAGAAGGACTGTTACAGAGAGCAGAGTTTGGAGACTGGGGTGCAGAAGGACTGATATAGAATGCAGAGTTTGGAGACTACGGTTCAGAAGGACCGTTACAGAGAGCAGAAGTTGGAGACTGTGGTACAGAAGGACTTTTACAGAGAGCGGTGGTTGCACACTGGGGTATAGAAGGACTATTGCAGACAACAGATGTTGGAGACTGAGGTGTAGAAAAACCGTTGCAGAGAGGAGAGGTTGGAGACTGATGAGCAGAAGCATTGTTACAGAGAGCAGAGTTTGGAGACTGGGGTACAGAAGGAGTGTTTCAGAGAGCAGAGGTTGGAAACTGGGTGCAGAAGGATCTTCAAGAGAGCAGAGGTTTGGAGACTGGGGTGCAGAAGAACTGTTGCAGATTTCAGATGTTGGAGACTGGGGTGTAGAAGGATCATTGCAGAGAGAATAGGTTGGATACTGGGGTGCTGAAGGCCTGTTACATAGAGCTGAGTTTTTAGACTGGGGTGCAGGAGGCCTGTTACAGAGAGCAGAGTTTGGAGACTGGGGAGCAGGTGGACTGTTTCAGAGAACAGAGTTTGGATACTGGTTTGCAGAAGGATCTTATATAGAGCAGAGTTTGGAGACTGAGGTGCAGTAGGACTGTTACAGAGAGCAGAGGTTGGAGACTGGGTTTCAGAAGGATACTTGCAGAGAGCAGAGTTTTCAAACAGAGGTGCAGAAAAACTGTTGAGAGTGCAGACATTAAAGACTGTGTTGCAGAAGGACGGATGCAGTGAGGAGATGTTGGAGGCTGGAGTGCAGAAGGACTCTTAGAGAGATCAGACGTTGGAAACTGAGGTGCAGATGAACAGTTACAGACAGTAGAGTTTAGAGACAGAGGTGTAGAAGGACTGTTGCAGAGAGCAGATGTTGGAGACTGGGGTGTAAAAGGACTGTTGCAGAGAGCAGATGTTGGAGACTGGGGTGTAAAAGGACTGTTGCAGAGAGCAGAGGTTGGGGACTGGGATGAAGAAGGACTGTTGCAAAGAGCAGAGTTTGAAGACTGATGTGCAGAAGGACTGTTTCAGAAAGTAGAGTTATGAGACTGGGGTGAGGAAGGACTGATACAGAATGGAGACTTTGGAAACTGGGGTGCATAAGGACTGTTACAGAGAATAGAAATTGGAGACTAGTGTACAGAAGGACTGTGGCAGAGAGCAGATGGTGGACACTGTGGTGCAGAAGGACTGTTGCAGAGAGCAGAGGTTGGAGAATGGGGTGCAGAACGACTGTTGCAGATAACAGAAGTTGGAGAATTGGGTTGAGATGGACTGTCTCAGAGAACAGAGGTTGGAGACTTGGGTGCAGAAGGACCATTGAAAAGAGCAGAGGTGGGAGACTGGGGTGGAGAAGGAATGTTACACAGAGCAAAGCTTGGAAATTGAGGTGCAGAAGGATCTTACAGAGAGCAGAGTTTGGAGACTGGGGTGCAGGAGGAGTGTTGCAGAGAGAAGACGTTGGAGACTGGGGTGCAGAAGAATCATTGAAGAGAGAACAGGTTGAAGACTAGGGTGCAGAAGGACGGTTACAAAATGCAGAGTTTGAAAACTGCGGTACAGAAAGACTGTTACAGAGAGCAGAGTATGGAGACTGGGGTGCAAAAGGATCAGTGGAGAGGGCAGAGGTTAGAGACTGGGGTGCAGAAGGACTGATCCAGAAATGAGAGTTTTGAGACTGGGTTTTACAAGGATCTTACCGAGCGCAGAGTTTAAAGATTGAGGTGCAACAGGACTGTTAGAGAGCACAGAGTTTGGAGACTGAGGTAAAGAAAGATCATTGCAGAGAGTAGAGGTGGAGACTGTGTTGCAGAAGGATCGTTACAGAGAGCAGAGGTTGGAGACTGGGGTGCAGAAGGACTGTTAAGGAGAGCACAGGTTGGAGACTGGGGTGCAGAAAAAATTTTGCAGAGAGCACAGGTTGGAGACTGTGGTGCAGAAGGAGTGTTGCAGAGAGAAGTTGTCGGAGACTGTGGTGCAGAAGGACTGATATAGAAAGCAGAGGTTGGAGACTGGGGGGGGAGAAGGACCCTTACAGAGAGCAGAGTTTGGAGACTGTCATGCAGAAGGACTGTTACAGAGAGCAGAGTTTGGAGATAGGGTGGAGAAAAATCGTTATAGAGAGGAGAGGTTGCGGATGGGGTGAAGAAGTCCTGTTACAGAAAGGAGAGGTTGGAGACTGAGGTGCAGAAGGACTGTTGCAGAGAGCAGAGGTTGGAGACTGAAGTGCAGAAGGATTGTTACAGAGAGCAGAGTTTGGAGACTGGGGTGCAGAAGGACTTTTACAGAGAGCAGAGATTTGAGACTGGGGTGCAGAATAACTGTTGCAGAGAACAAAGGTTGGAGACTGGGGTGCCGAAGGTCTGTTGCAGAGAACGAAGGTTGGAGACTGGGGTGCAGAAGGACTGTTGCAGAGAGCAGAGGTTTTAGACTCTGGTGCAGAAGGACACTTAGATAGAGCGGAAGTTGTTGATTGGGGTGCAGAAAAACTGTTATAGAGAGCAGTATTTGGAGACTGGGTTGCAGAAGAATCTTACAAAGAGTAGAGGTTTCGAGACTGAGGTGCAGGTGGAGTGTTACAGAGAGCAGTGTTTGGAGACTGAGGTGCAGAAGGATTGTTACAAAGAGCAGAGGTTGGAGACTGAGTTTAAAAAGGACTTTTACAGAGAACAGAGTTTAAAAATTTGGTTGTAGAAGGACCATTACAGAGAGCAGAGGTTGGAGACTGCGGTATAGGACTGTTACCGAGAAAATAGGTTGGAGACTGGGGTGCAGAAGGACTCTTACATAGAGCACAGGTTAGAGACTTAGGTGCAGAAGGATAGATACAGAGAACAGAGGTTGGAGACAGGGGTTCAGACAGACTGATACAGAAAGCAGAGTTTGGAGACTGGGGTGTAGAAGGACCATTACAAAGAGCAGAGGTTGGAGACTGCGGTACATAAGGACTGTTACAGAGAGCAGATCTCGGAGACTGGGGAGCAGAAGGACTGTTGCAGAAGACAGATGTTTGAGACTCCGGTAAAGAAGGAATGTTAGAGAGAGCAGAGTTTGGAAACTAGAGTGCAGAAGGATCTTACAAAGAGAAGAGGTTGGAGACTGTGTTGCAGAAAGACTGTTGCAGAGAGCAGACGTTGGTAACTGGGGTCGAGAAAGATCGTTGCAGAGAGCACAGTTTTGAGAATGGGGTGCAGAAGGACTGTTCCAGACAGCAGATGTTGGAGACTGGGGTCTAGAAGGACTGTGGCAGAGAGCAGATTTTAGAGACTGGGGTGCAGAAGGACTTACACAGAGCAGAGGTTGGAGACTGAGGTGCATAAGGACTGTTACAGAGAGAAGTGTTTGGAGACTGGGTTACAGAGGACTGTTACAGAGAGCAGAGTTTGGAGCCTGGGGTTCAGATGGATCTTACAAAGAGCAGAATTATGAGATTGGGGTGCAAAAGGACTGTTGCAGAGAGCAGATTCTGGAGACTGGGGTGGAGAAGAATTGTTGCAGAGAGAAGAGGTTGGAGACTGGGGTGCAGAAGTCATGTTACAGAGAGCAGAGTTTGGAGACTGGGTGGCAGTAGTCATGTTACAGAGAGCAGAGTTTGGATACTGTTGTGCAGAAGGACTGTTACAGAGTGCAGAGTTTAAAGACTGGTTTGTAGAAGGATCTTACAAAGAGCAGAGTTGGGAGAATGAGGTGCAGAAGGACTGTTACTGAGAGCAGAAGTAGGAGACTGTCGTGCAGAAGGGTCCTTGCAGTGAGCAGACTTTTCAGAGTGAGGTGCAAAAGGACTGTTGCAGAGAGCAGATATTGGAGACTGGGGTGTAGAAGGACTGTTGCAGAGAGCAGAGGTTGGAGACTTTGGTTAAGAAGGATTGTTGCAGATAGCAGAGGTTGGAGACCGGTTGGCAGAAGCACTGTTACAGAGAGCAGAGTTTGAAACTGGGTTTCAGAAGGATCTTACAAAGAGCAGAGGTTGCAGACAGGGGTGCAGAAGGATTGTTACAGAGAGCAGAGCTTGGAGACTGTGGTCCAGAAGGACTCTTGCAGAGAGCAGACGTTGGAGACTGGGGTTCAGAAAGATAGTTGCAGAAAGCAGAGTTGGAGACTGGGGTTTGGAAGGACTGTTGCAGAGAGCAGAGGTTAAAGAGTTTGGTTCAGAAAGACTGTTGCAGAGAGCAGAGGTTGGAGAATGAGGTGCAGAAAAACTGTTACAGAGAGCAGAGGTTTTAGACTGGGGTGCAGAAGGACTGTTACAGAGAGCAGAGGTTCGAAACTGGGGTTCAGATGGATCTTAAAGAGAGCAGATTTTGGAGACTGTGGGGCAAGAAGACTGTTGCAGAGAGCAGAGGTTGGAGACTGGTGTGAAGAAGAATCCTTGCAGAGAGAAGTGTTTGGAGACTAGGGTGCAGAAGGCCTGTTATAGAGAGCAGTGGTTGGAAACTGGGTTGCAGAAGTTCTGTTGCAGAGAGCAGAGGTTGGAGAGTATTGTGCAGAAGGACGATTACCGAGTGCAGAGTTTAAAGACTGGGTTGCAGAAGGATCTTACAGAGAGCAGAGTTGGGAGACTGAGGTGCAGAAGGTTCGTTGCATACAGCAGATTTTTCCCAGTGAAATGCAGAATGACTGTTGCAGAGAGCAGATATTGGAGACTGCGGTGCAGAAGGATTGTTGCAGAAAGCAGACATTGGAGACTGGGGTTAAAAAGGATCGTTTCAGAGAGCAGATTTTGGAGACTGGTGTGCAGAAGGTTTGTTACAGAGGGTAGAGTATGGAGACTGGGTTTTAGAAAGATGCTACAGAGAGCAAAGGTTGGAGACTGAAGTGCAGAAGGACTGTTATAGAGAGTAGAGTTTGGAGACTGAGGTGCAGAAGGATAGATACAGAGAACAGCAGTTGGAGACTGCGGTTCAGACAGACTGATACAGAAAGCAGAGGTTGGAGACTGGGGTGTAGAAGGACCGTTACAAAGAGCACAGGTTGGAGACTGTAGTACAGAAGGACCAGATGTCGAAGACTGGGGAGCAGAAGGACTGTTGCAGAGGACATAGTTTGGAGACTGGGGTGGAGAAAGAATGTTACAGAGTGCAGAGTATGGAATCTGGAGTGCACAAGAATCTTACAAAGAGCAGAGGTTGGAGAATGTGGTGCAGAAGGACTGTTGAATAGAGCAGATGTTGGAGACTGGGGTCCAGAAGGAGCGTTGCAGATAGCAGAGTTTGGAGACTGGGGTGCAGAAGGACTGTTGCAGAGAGCAGATGTTTTAGACTCGGGTGCAGAAGGACTGTTACAGAGAGCAGAGGCTGGAGACTGAGGTGCAAAAGGAGTGTTACAGAGAGCAGAGTTGGGATACTGAGGTGCAGAAGGACTGTTACAGAGAGTAGAGGTTGGAGACTGGAGTGCATAAGGATCTTACAGAGCGCAGAGGTTTGAGACTAGGGTACAGAAGCACTGTTGACAAGAGCAGAGTCTGGAGACTGGGTTGCAGAAGGGTCTTACAAAAAGCAGAGTTAGGAGACTGAGGTGCAGAAGGATCATTGCAGAGAGCACAGAATTCAGACTTAGTTTCAGAACCACTGTAGCAGAGAGCAGAGGTTAAAGACTGGGGTGAAGGAGGGTCATTGCAGTGAGCCGAGTTTTCAGACTGAGGATCAGAAAGACTGTTGCAGAGCAGATGTTGGAGACTGGGTACAGAAAGATTGTTGTAGAGTGAAGAGGTTGGAGACTTTGGTGAGGAAGGATCTTTGATGAGAGCAGAGGTTGGAGAGCGGTGTGCAGAAGCACTGTTACAGAGAGCAGATTTTTGAGATTGGGTTTCAGAAGGATATTACAGAGAACAGCGTTTGGAGACTGCGGTTCAGACAGACTGATACAGAAAGCAGAGGTTGAAGACTTTGGTGCAGAAGGACTGTTACAGAGAGCATAGGTTGGAGTCTGAGGTTTAGAAGGACTGCTACGGAGAGCAGAGTTTGGATACTCATGTGCAGAGTTTGGAAATTTGGGTGCAGAAGGACCGTTAAGGAGAGCAGAGTTTGGAGCCTGTGGTATAGGACTGTTTCTGAGAGCAGAGGTTGGAGAGTGGGGTGCCGCAGGACCCTCAAAGAAAGAAGAGGTTACAAACTGCGGTGGAGAAGGAATGTTAGAAAGAGCAGATTTTGGAAACTGGCGTGCAGAAAGATGTTACATAGAGCAGAGTTTGGAGACAGTGGTTCAGAATGACTGTTGCAGAGAGCAGATGTTGGAGACTGAGGTGCAAAGGACTGTTGCAGAGAGCAGACGTTGGAGAATGGGGTGCAGAAGGACTGTTGCAGAAAGCAGAGGTGGAAGACTGAGGTGCAGAAGGACTTTTACAGAGAGCAGAGGTTGGAGAATGAGGTGCAGAAGGACTGTTACAGAGAGCAGAGTTTGGAGACTGCGGTGCAGACGGACTGTTACAGAGAGCAGAGGTTGGAGACTGGGGTGCAGAAGGACTGTTGCAGACAGCAGAAGTTTGAGAATGGTGTGGAGAAGAATCGTTGCAGAGAGAAGAATTTGGAGACTTCTTGCAGAAGGTCTGTTACAGAGAGCAGTGGTTGGAGACTGGGTTGATGAAGGATCTTACAGAGAGCAGAGATTGGAGACTGAGGTGCAGGGGGACTGTTACCGAGAACAGTGGTTGGAGACTGGGGTGCAGAAGCATCGTGCAGAGAGCCGAATTTTCAGACTTAGGTGCAGAAGGACTGTTACAGAGAACATAGGTTGGAGAGGGAGGTGTAGAAGGACTGTTACAGAGAGCAGAGTTTAGAGACTCGGGTGCAGAATGACTGTTACAGGAAGCAGATTTTTGAAATTGGTGTGCAGAAGGACAGTTAAGGAGAGCAGAGTTTGGAGACTGCTGTATAGGACTGTAATCGAGAGCAGAGGTTGGAGACTGGTGTGCAGAAGGACTCTTACATAGAGCACAGGTTGAGACTGAGTTGCAAAAGGATACATACAGAGAACAGAGGTTGGAGACTGGGGTTCAGACAGACTGATACACAAAGCAGAGTTTGAAAACTGGGGTGTAGAAGGACCGTTACAAAGAGCAGAAGTTGGAGACTCTGGTAAAGAAGGACTGTTACAAAGAGCAGATCTCAGAGACTAGGGAGCAGAATGACTTTTGCAGAGGAAAGAGATTGGAGACTGGGGTGGAGAAGGAATGTTACAGTGAGCAGAGTTTTCAGACTGAGGTGTAGAAGGACTGTTGCAGAGAGCAGATGTTGGAGACTGTGGTGCAGAAAGATCATTGCAGAGAGCAGAGTTTGGAGACTGGGTTGCAGAAGGACTGCTGCAGATAACAGAGTTTGGAGAGTGGGGTGCAGAAGGACTGTTGCAGAGAGCAGATGTTTTAGACTGGGGTTCAGAAGAACTATTACACAATGCAGAGGTTGGAGACTGGGGTGCAGAAGGACTGTTACAGTCAGCAGATTTTGGAGACTGGGTTGCTGAAGGACTGTTACCGAGAGCAGAGGTTGGAGACTGGGGTTCAGATGGATCTTACAGAGAGCAGAGATTGGCTACTGGGGTGCAAATGCACTGTTGCAGAGAGTAGATGTAGAAGACTTGGGTGGAGAAGAATCGTTGCAGAGAGAAGAGGTTGGCGACTGGGTTGCAGAAGGCCTTTTACAGAGAGCAGAGTTTGGAGACTGGGTTGCAGAAGTTCTGTTACAGAGAGCAGAGGTTGGATACAGGGGTGCAGAAGAATCTTACAAAGAGTAGAAGCTGGAGACTGAGGTGCAGAAGGACTGTTGCAGAGATCAGAGGTTGGAGACTGGGATGCAGTAGGATCATTGCAGAGAGAAGAGTTTGGAGACTGTGGTGCAGAAGGACTGTTGCTGAGAATATTGGTTGAAGACGAGGGTGCAGAAGGATCGTGCAGAGAGAAGAGGTGTGAGACTGAGTTGCAGAAGGACTGTTACAGAGAGCAGAGGTTGGAGACCTAGGTGCAGAAGGACTGTTACACTAAGTAGAGGTTGGAAATTCGGGTGCAGAAATACTGTTAGAGACCAGTATTTGGAGACTGCAGTATAGAAAAACTGTTACAGAGAACAGAGGTTGGAAACTGGGGTGCAGAAGGAATGTTACAGAGAGAACAGGTTTGAGACTGAGGTGCAGAAGGATAGATACAGAGAACAGAGGTTTGAGACTGGGCTTCAGAAGGACTGATACAGAAAGCAGAGTTTGGAGACTGGAGTCCAGAAAGACTGTTGTAGAGGACATAGGTTGGAGCCTGGAGTGCAACAGGACACTTGCAGAAAGCAGAGGTTAAAGACTGGGTTGGAGAAGGAATGTTACAGAGAGCAGAGTTTAAAAACTGGAGTGCATAAGAAACTTACAGAGGGCACAGATTGGAGACTGTGTTGCAGAAGGACTGTTGCAGAGAGCAGAGGTTGGAGACTGGGGTGCAGAAGGACTGTTGCAGAGAGAAGAGGTTTGAGACTGTTGTGGAGAAGAATCATTGAAGAGAGAAGAGGTTGAAGACTGGGTTTCAGAAGGCCTGTTACAGAGAGCAGAGTTTTGAGACTGGGTTCCAGAATTTCTCTTACAGAGAGCCGAGGTTGGAAACTGTTGTTCAAAAAGACTGTTACAGAGAGCAGAGTTTGGAGACTGGCATGCAGAATCGTCTTACAGAGAGCAGAGGTAGTAGACTGAGGTGCAGAATGATTGTTGCAGAGAGCAGAGTTTTCAGACTGAGTTGCAGAAGGACTGTTGCAGAGAGCAAATGTTGGAGACTGGGGTTAAGAAGTACTGTTTCAGAGAGCAGAGGTTGGAGACTGGTGTGAAGAAGGATCAGTGCAGAGAGCAGTGTTTGGAGACTGGTGTGCAGAAGGACTGTTACAGAGAGCAGAGTTTGTAGACTAGGTTGGAGAAGGTTCCTACAGAGAGAAGAGGTTGGAGAATGAGGTTCAGAAGAACTATTACAGAGAGCAGAGGTTTGCGACTGAGGTGCAGAAGGAACGTTGCAGAGTACAGAGTTTTGAGACTTAGGTGAAGAAGGATTGTTACAGAGAGCAGAGGTTTGAGACTGGGTTGCAGAAGGAGTGTTGCAGAGAGCAGAGGTTGGAGACTGGGGTGAAGAAGGACTGTTGCAGAGTAGACTTTGGAGACTGTGGTGGAGAAGGACTGTTACAGAGAGCAGAGGTTGGAGACAGGGGTGCAGAAGGATATTACAGAGAGCAGTATTTGGAGACTGAGGTACAGAATGACTCTTGCAGAGATTAGAATTTGCAGACTGGGGTGCAGTAAGATCATTGCAAAGAGCAGAGGTTGGAGACTGGCATGCAGAAGGCCCACTATAGAGAGCAGAGTTTTGAGACTGGCATGCAGAAGGCCTGTTACAGAGAGGAGAGGTTGGAGACTGGGGTTCAGAAGGACTTTTCTAGAGAGCACAGTTTAGAGACTGGTTTGCTGAAGGAACTTACAGAGAGCAGAGGTTAGAGACTGAGGTGCACGTGGACTGTTACGGAGAGCAGTTGTTGGAGATTGGGGTGCAGAAGAATCTGGAGAGCAGAGATTTCAGACTGAGGTGCAGAAGTATTGTTACAGAGAGCAGAGGTTGAAGACTGAGGTGTAGAAAGACTGTTACAGAGAGCAGAGTTTAGACACTGAGGAGCAAAAGGACTGTTACAGAAAGCAGAGGTTGGAAATTGGGGTGCAGAAGGACCGTTACAGAGAGCAGAGGTTGGAGACTGCGGTATAAAAGAACTGTTACAGAGAGAAGAGTTTGCAGACTGGAGTGCAGAAGGAGTGTTACAGAAAGCGCAGGTTAAAGACTGAGGTGTTGAAGGATAGATACAGAGAGCAGAGGTTGGAGACTGGGGTTCAGAAGGACTGATTAAAAAAGCAGAGTTTGGATACTTGGTTGTAGAAGGACCGTTATAGAGAACAGAGTTTGGAGACAGCGGTACATAAGGAGTGTTACAGAGAGCAGATGTTGGAGACTGGGGAGCAGAAGGAGTGTTACAGAGGAGAGAAGTTGGAGACTGGTGTGCCGCAGGACCCTTGCAGAAAGCAGAGGTTGGAGACTGCAGTGGAGATGGAATGTTAGAGAGAGCAGATTTTGGAAACTGGAGACCAGAAAAATCTTATAGAGACCAGATTTTGGAGACTGTGGTACAGAAGTACTGTTTTAGAAAACAGACGTTGGAGACTGGGGTCCAGAACGATCCTTGCAGAGAGCAGAGTTTGGAGACTTGGGTGTAGAAGGACTGTTGCAGAGAGCAGATGTTGTAGACTGGGGTGCAGAAGGACTGTTGCAGAGAGAAGAGGTTGGAGACTGGAGTGCAGAAGGACTGTTGTAGAAAGCAGACGTTGGAGACTGAGGTGCAGAAGGACTCGTAGAGAGAGCAGATGATGGAGACTGGGGTGCAAATGGACTTATGCAGAAATCAGACATTGGATTATGGGGTGCAGAAGACCCTTACAGAGAGCAGAGGTTAGAGACTGCAGTACAGAAGGACTGTTGCAGAGAGCAGAGTTTGGAGACTGGGGTGCAGAAGGACTGTTGCAGAGAGTAGATGTTGGAGACTGAGGTGCAGAAGTCCTTTTATAGAGTAGTAGTTGGAGACTGGGTTGCGGAAGGATCGTTGCAAGGAGCAGAGCTTGGAGACAGGGGTGCAGAAGGATCTTACAGAGAGAAGAAGTTGGAGACTGAGGTGCAGAAGGAGTGCTGCAGAAATCAGAGGTTAGAGACTGGGTTGCAGAAGGCCTGTTACAGAGAGGAGAGGTTGGAGACTGGGGTGCAGAAGGAGTGTTATAGAGATCAGTGTTTAGAGACTGGGTTGCTGAATGATCTTACAGAGAGCAGAAGTTGGAGACTGAGGTGTAGAAAAACTGTTACAGAGCGCAGAGTTTGTAGACTGAGGTCCAGAAGGACTGTTACTGTAAGCAGAGGTTGGAAATTTGGGTGCAGAAGGACCGTTACATAGACCAGGATTTGGAGACTGCAGTATGGAAAAACTGTTACAGAGAGCAGAGGTTGGAGCCTGGGGTGCAGAAGAAATGTTATAGAAAGAACAGGTGTGAGACTGAGGTGTAGAAGTATATATACAGAGAACAGAGGTTTGAGATTGGGCTTCAGAAGGACTGAAACAGAAAGCAGAGTTTGGAAACTGGGTTGCAGAA